>NC_052310.1:23694295-23994295 GCF_016432855.1 Salvelinus namaycush
AGCCGAGACACCTGCAGACGTTGACGTTCGTGTACAATTGCACCACCCATGAGACGACAGGGTACGTCTATCTGATGTATGGAATGATCCCTCGTCTGCCAGTGATGTGCTTTTCAGAACCACTCTGAACGATCCAGCTGTTACCAGTTACGACAAGTATGTGGTGTCGCTCTCCAATGATCTGAAGGATGCTATGGTTATAGCACAGGAACATGCTGCAAAAGAACAGAACCGACAAACCAAGATTTCCAACAGAAGGTTCAAGGGGCCCACCATAGGAGTTGGCGATCGAGTACTGAGAGCAAACAAGAAAGAAAGGGGCAAGAGGAAAGTGGCGGATCGATGGGAATCGACAATATACACCGTGGCGGACAAGAATCCAGGTACTCACACATACAGAATACGTAACACAGCCACTGGAAAGGAAAAAGTAGTCCATCGGAACCTGAACATGTTGGTCAACTTCTCCCCAGTAGACAATGAAAGTGCAGTTTCTGGCTCCTCTTCATCCATGTCCGTTGGCCCGACTCCAAGTTCCGGTGCTCACAATGTGATGATGGGTTCAGTATCAAATGTGAGACAAGGGAGTTCCTATCCTCAAGAAGAGAGTCAAGATTCACTATCTGGAGTGGAGCAGGACGTGTCTGTTCAAGGAGTCACTCAGGGAGAACCAGATCACAGAGGAAAGAGGAGCAGACCTATCTGTGGAAGAGAATGTATTCCATTCCTGAAAGAGAGAGAGTGAGTGTTACGTCCATCGTTGGATGAAGACCAAGGTGCAGCGTGGTAGGCGTACATTTTACTTTTATTTAAAATGACACCAAAAAACAACAAAATACAAACGAACGTAAAGCTCTGTAGCGCTTAACAGCAACTATACAAAGACAAGATCCCACAACTGAAGGTGGGAAAAAGGGCTGCCTAAGTATGATCCCCAATCAGAGACAACGATAAACAGCTGCCTCTGATTGGGAACCATACTAGGCCAACAAAGAAATAGACAAACTAGAATGCCCACCCAAATCACACCCTGACCTAACCAAATAGAGAAATAAAAAGGCTCTCTAAGGTCAGGGCGTGACAGTGAGAGAGATAACTCTTTACCTGATCAGGAGCTTATGGACTCTGAAGGAAGAATTTGAGATTGGATCACACAGTTACCAAGTAGTAGAGATGAGCATGAAGAATCTTCAGGTGTAACCTCAGAATCACTGGTCTCAAGACTCAGAGATTCAGAAGAGCTCCAGTGAGCAGACACTCTTCTACCGCTTTTGGAAAGTCTGAACAGCCTAGTGACTGAGTTTACTGACACTCCAGTGACTTACACGCACAACAACAATCCTAGTGCAGTTAGGCAAATCAGGACACGTGTTAGTCGAATCATCAGACCTGTCAACAGATTGATCCACACTATGTCTACACAAGATATTCTAAGTGTCACTAATTTTAAAATTCAAGCAGTTTGCAAGTCAGTGATCCAAACCTTCAGAGATTAAGCAAAACTAGAGTTGTTATTCACAGATAATAGTTCGGTGAACATTTCAGTTTCTATTATTTTACATGAGCATTGTACTTTATTGGTGAGGTCTAGTAGTACACAGTGTAGATGGGTAGTGTGGGGTGTAGAAAGGCATCCTACAGCCAGTAGTTGGTTTGAGAGTTTGACCAATTCTCCTTCCACTTCATCCTTTTGGGATACTTCAAATGTTGGTTATCTTATAAATGGACCTTATATGTGTGCTCAAGTTTTGTGGTTGCTGCTTAAATTCTGCCAAAATTCAGTGGGGGTGGGTGTAACAGGGTTGAAATAGACATCCTTAGTTGTAGAATTTTGTCATAATTAAGCAGCCAGGTTATGTATGTATGGTTGTGGAGCCACCTGCTGTATTATTTGAGTAACTGCATCCCCGTATGTATCTATATACGTGCGCATGATCACGCAGCATCCAGCCAAAGAATTGTTCAACTTTGATGGAGGTATGTATCGTGATCCATGCTGCACCTAGTGCATCTATATATGTGACACACCACCTGGATTCGGTCTTATGGAGCAACATTTTTTTACATTGGATAAAAGTAGAGACTCAGAGCTACAAAATTGTATATCATACACTGCATTTGAGGAGTAATTCTGCTTTGAAAGTTGATCAACTTGAAAACTCACTTTTGAGAAAACCGTCTTTCAATGTTTTGGTACTACTATTAGAGACCCCTTCTTTGTCTACACCCATTCAGCATTGTTCACACCCTCTTAAGCCTTAGCCCCACTCACCTCTTTAAGGGTTGATCCATGCATTCTGTACTAACTTGCCAGCTACTTCCAGACATCTAAGAGAGAGAACAGCTCACTGAACATTACTCGCCCTATCTGTGGTTTCTCGTTCAGAGCGCACACTGGACACTCTGGCCAATAAGTAGGGTTGTTCCGAAAGCTCTAACCTCACAACTACAGTCAAGCACCCAAACTAACTGGCTAACAATGGCTCGATATTTCCAGACACATAATGAGAGAACACCCCACTCTGACCATTTTACTTGCCATAGCAGAGCTGGTTAGGCTTGTTTCATGTTATCCAGAGCGTTGGTGACTGTAACTGTGCTGCTGGCAACAATTGAATTACTCTTTGTTGCCGACGTTTACTGACACCGGACATATTCAACTATTCAACGGGTGTTGAGCATTCAAAAATGCATCAGTTATTCTGCGCTCTGGCACACGAAGACGAGGGTCTTTTGTTAAGAAATGTAGCTAGATAGCTAGCTAGGTAAACAATGAATCCCAACGCATGACGTAACGTTAGTTAGCGAGCCAGCCAGCTATCGTTAGCTAGCTAGCTAACAGTACACTTTAACTTGAAAATGAAAATACTTTGTCAAAAGAGTCTTTTGTTAACCTGTCTAGGAACTAGCGGAACCCCGTTCCGCTAGCGGAACCTCTCGCCAACAGCCAATGAAATTGCTGGGCGCCAAATTCAATCAACAGAAATCTCATAATTCAAATTTCTCAAACATACAAGTATTAGACACCGTTTTAAAGATAAAATTATCGTTAATCCAACCACAGTGTCCGATTTCAAAAAGGCTTTTCGGCGAAAGCAGAACATATGTTAGGTCAGCAACTAGTCACAGAAAGCATACAGCGATTTTCCAACCAAAGAGAGGAGTCACAAAAAGCAGAACTAGAGATAAAATGAATCACTAACCTTTGATATTCTTCATCAGATGACACTCCCGGGACAACATGTTACACAATACATGTATGTTTTGTTCGATCAAGTTCATATTTATATCCAAATACCTCAGTTTACATTTGGCTTTGCCTCCAAAACATCCCGTGAATTTGAACAGAGCCACATCAATTTACAGAAATACTCATAATAAACATTGATAAAAGATACAAGTGTTATTCGCAGAATTAAAGATATACTTCTCCTTAATGCAACCGCTGTGTCAGATTTCCAAAAAACTTTACGGAAAAAGCAAACCATGCAATAATCTGAGTACGGCGCTCAGAGACCAACACAACCCAAACAGATATCCGCCATGTTGGAGTCAACAGAAGTCAGAAATAGCATTATAAATATTAACTTACATTTGATCTTCATCAGAATGCACTCCCAGGAATCCCAGTTCCACAATAAATGTTTGATTTGTTCGATAAAGTTCATCATTTATGTCCAAATACCTCCTTTTTGTTAGCGCGTTTAGCCTAGTATTCCAAATTCATGAGGCGCGATCACTAAGAGCAGACGAAAAGTCAAAAAGTTCCGTTACAGTCCGTAGAAACATGTCAAACGAAGTATAGAATCAACCTTTAGGATGTTTTAACATAATTCTTCAATAATGTTCCAACCGGAGAATTCCTTTGTCTTCAGAAATGCAATGGGACTCAAGCTAACTCTCACGTGAACGTGCATGGTCAGCTCGTGGCTCTCTGGGAGAGACCTTACTCAATCCCCTCTCATTCGCCCCCACTTCACAGTAGAAGCATCAAACAAGGTTCTAAAGACTGTTGACATCTAGTGGAAGCCTTAGGAAGTGCAATATGACCCCATAGACACTGTGTATTCGATAGGCAAAGAGTTGAAAAACTACAAACTTCAGATTTCCCACTTCCTGGTTGGATTTTTCTCAGGTTTTTGCCTGCCATATGAGTTCTGTTATACTCACAGACATCATTCAAACAGTTTTAGAGTGTTTTCTATCCAAATCTACTAATAATATGCATATATTAGCAACTGGGACTGAGTAGCAGGCAGTTTACTCTGGGCACGCTTTTCATCCAAACGTGAAAATGCTGCCCCCTAGCCCAAACAGGTTAAGACATGTCGCTAGCTAGCTAAACAATGGACCATAATCACAACTCATGACGTTACTACCCTGCATGAATCTGCAGGTAGCTAACCAACCAGGTTCTATGGCTATAACTAGTCGAGCAAATGTGTCTGAGATGCGAAGAATAAGATCATACACATAACGTTAATTAGCAACCCAGCCTGCTAACGTTAGCTAGCTAACAGTACACTTGAAGTGAAACCACTTTCTGTCACAATTAGAAACGTGTAATATCTGAAAATCGTACCAGTATACATCATGGTTGGACGCGTCCCCTGTCTGATGCCATGCATGGTTGCCTTAGTAGTTTGATAATGTAACCCAGACGGGTGTTTTCTCCATCTCCTTAGCTATCAAACTCGAATTCTACTGATTTCAAAACACGGTCCTCCAGAACGTGGAGAGCATACACATAACGTTAGCTAGCGAGCCAGCCAGCTAACGTTAGCTAGCTAACTGTACACTTTAACTTGAGATTAGGTTTATGTAGTTTTACTACATTTTTTTTTAAACGCAGCGTTCGACACGATTACCTAAACATACTGACCAGCTCCAATAGACAAACGCGTGCTATATGGTAGACCAATCCAAACTCAACTCTCGGCATGTCCAACCCACTCATTATCTCAGCCTTCTTTTTCTGTGGCTAAATCAACTAGGCTCATAATTTAACAATTTTATTCGTATTTACAGATGGCATACAAGTTTGATATTAAGGCATATGAAAGTTCACATGTTCGAGAAGGCATTTCTGCCAAAAAACGCATTTTGCTAAAATATTTTTTCAGTTCAAACAGCTCTCCTGTAAAGTCGCGACATACGCCTAGTTTCCTGGGTCGGGTCACAAATGTGCGCATGATCACGCAGCATCCAGCCAAAGAATTGTTAAACTTTGATGGGGGTACAGTTGAAGTCGGAAGTTTACATACACTTAGGTTGGAGTCATTAAAACTTGTTTTTCAACCACTCCACAAATGTCTTGTTAACAAACTATAGTTTTGGCAAGTCGGTTAGGATATCTACTTTGTGCATGACACAAGTGATTAAACCGATAATTGTTTACAGACAGATTATTTCACTTATATTGCACTGTATCACAATTCCAGTGGGTCAGAAGTTTACATACACTAAGTTGACTGTGCCTTTAAACAGCTTGGAAAATTCCAGAAAATGATGTCATGGCTTTAGAAGCTTCTGATAGGCTAATTGACATCATTTGAGTCAATTGGAGGTGTACCTGTGGATGTATTTCAAGGCCTACCTTCAAACCCAGTGCCTCTTTGCTTGACATCATGGGAAAATCAAAATAAATCAGCCAAAAAAATTGTAGACCTCCACAAGTCTGGTTCATCCTTGGGAGCAATTTCCAAATGCCTGAAGGTACGATGTTCATCTGTACAAACAATAGTACGCAAGTATAAACACCATGGGACCACGCAGATGTCATACCGCTCAGGAAGGAGACGTGTTCTGTCACCTAGAGATGAACGTACTTGTGCAAATCAATCCCAGAACAACAGCAAAGGACCTTGTGAAGATGCTGGAGGAAACCGGTACAAAAGTATCTATAATATCCACAGTAAAACGAGTCCTATATCAACATAACCTGAAAGGCTGCTCAGCAAGTAAGAAGCCACTGCTCCAAAACCGCCATAAAAAAAGCCAGACTACGGTTTGCAACTGCACATGGGGACAAAGATCGTACTTTTTGGTGAAATGTCCTCTGGTCTGATGAAACAAAAATTGAACTGTTTGGCCATAATGACCATCGTTATGTTTTGAGGAAAAAGGGGGAGGCTTGCAAGCCGAAGAACACCATCCGTGAAGCACGGGGGTGGCAGCATCATGTTGTGGGGGTGCTTTGCTGCAGGAGGGACTGGTGCACTTCCCAAAATAGAAGGCATCATGAGGAGGAAAATTATGTGGATATATTGAAGCAACATCTCAAGACATCAGTCAGGAAGTTAAAGTTTGGTCGCAAATGGGACTTCCAAATGGACAATGACCCCAAGCATACTTCCAAAGTTGTGGCAAAATGGCTTAAGGACAACAAAGTCAAGGTATTGGAGTGGCCATCACAAAGCCCTGACCTCAATCCTATAGAAAATGTGTGGGCAGAACTGAAAAGGCGTATGCAAGCAAGGAGGCCTACAAACCTGACTCAGTTACTCCAGCTCTGTCAGGAGGAATGGGCCAAAATTCACCCAACTTATTGTGGGAAGCTTGTGGAAGGCTACCCAAAACGTTTGACTCAAGTTAAACAATTTAAAGGCAATGCTACCAAATATTAACTGAGTGTATGTAAACTTCTGACCCACTGGGAATGTGATGAAAGAAATAAAAGCTGAAATAAATCATTCTCTCCATTATTATTCTGACATTTCACATTCTTAAAATAAAGTGTTGATCCTAACTGACCTAAAACAGGGATTTGACTTGGATTAAATGTCAGGAATTGTGAAAAACTGATTTTAAATGAATTTGGCTAAGGTGTATTTAAACTTTCGACTTCAACTGTATGTATCGTGATCCATGCTGCAACCAGTGTTTTTACTTTTAAAATTAGATCTAATGCATGTTAGGCTGAAAACCATATTGTTTTATAATCATTATCGATGTTGACACGTTATGTGATGTTGTGTCATGTATTTATAATTTTATGGACATTTACAATTTGCACGTTGCGTTATGCTAAAGGATCGCAAATGTTCGCCTTGTACTTTCTTTCACGTCACTTAGATTGCATGGTGGGTTTGCAGTTGTGCTGAAGTTCACACAGTGTTGTGTATGTATTCGCAGGTACATGCTCCCAAATTATATGGAATAATGATATGTTCCTGTACATGTGTAGCCCGTGTGCTGTGGTGATTTGTTGTGGCTGTCAGACGGAGTCATTATAAGTTGAGCGCTCTGTAGCCATGTTATAAATGCAATAATGTATCAAATGTATATTATAAATAGACATTTCACTTTTTAAAAAGTATTAGAGTTGCAGCCAAAGAGTTGTTCAACTTTTATGGAGATTGCATGGTGGTTTTGTAGTTGTAATGAAGTTTACATGGTGTTGTGTATGTATTTGCAGAATAAACTGTGAAAGAGAACAGCACTGTGTCCTTTGTCGATGAGTCATATAAAAGCGTTACACTTGCATTTGACAATAAACGTACTTGACATGACAATGGATTGCAATTAACCCCCTTTCTTGCTGCTATACAAAGTCTAACCTATTTAATGGTTTAATGGTTCTTTAGAACCTAAGGAAAGAGTTCTTTATATAGCCATACAGGTTCCATTCATAACCTTATCCATGGCTTTAATATACGTTTTAAAAACATCAAATAGGGTTTAACTATCTTTAAAGCAAAGAACTTTCAATATTTAAAACTATTCTTTTTTGGAGTGTACCAAATGTTATAGTCTGTTAGATTATTCAAAGTGAATACCTCCAACTCTTGGCGCCAACCCCTAGTCATATGATATGAACAACCAATTAAACTGCAAGCCCCCTGCTATTTCGAGTGGAGACCCCAGGGATCAGTTACCAATTTGCAGCATTGCTAGCTAGCTACATGTGACTATAACATGTTAGATCGGTTACATTCAATAGCTAGCTAGCTAACTTCCTGAAATCTGTAAGTGACCTATTTTTCCCTACCTGACATTTTAAATAGCTTAGGTAGCTAGCTGTCAAAAATATATTTTCTTTATGAAACTGCAACTGGACCGTGAAAAATGTAGTGTAGGCAAGATAAAACCTGGCTAGGTTAGCTAGGAGAAGAGTGTCTGCCACTTGCCATTTAAGGTAAAGTCTCCCTCTACTTTTTTGTTGTTAAAAATCGTAGTATCACAAACAACTATTTTAGTAGGGCATGTCATAATGTTGTATGTCATTCCCCTGTTGACCTTCCTGACAGTAAGACCTGCTCCTCTCCATTACCCAACATACAGCCCACAGTAACTTCAATGCTATTTATATTTCAATGTTACCTAAACCTTCATAAACACAACCAAATATACAGTATAGAATGTTTAATTACTGTTAGAATGTTGCTTTTAGCTTGAATCGAGGCCCAACACGTCTTGTTAACTGTTTAGTGCTGGTACAGAGATCATATAATCACTTAACCATGACAATCAATTAAATAAAAATATTTTGTATTCAATATTAATAGATATTCTTACTTGAAAACATAACATGTGTTCAGCACTGTTTATGAAGTGTCCCCAGTGTTGCTTGTTTTTGCCTTGGTTGGAGGTGCATTTAATTTTTTTTATAAATCTATAAGATTTAGCAACATTGTCTCTTCCCACCAAAAAGCGAGAAAGTGTTGGTTACTTTTTGCATTTCCATCTCTTGACCTAGTCAGCCATTATAATTATGCTTTAAACGTTAGTGGTATTAGCAGAGACATAACCAATATCCAGATCTGTATGGAGTCTTAGTTATCCAAAACTAATATAGTGTTTTTGATATTGGAAAAAAAACGTACTCGTTTTTCAGCAGCCAATAGGCTATTAAAATGAGGTGAAATCCATATGTTATGGTCACTTTTTTGTGGTTACAGATTGCCTATTTGGGATTGAAAGGTGGCTGTGATGTGAAAGAGTGTGTGGAGGATCATGGCACACATTACCTTTCAAAGACCATGAACTGGAGGGGAATCAATGGAAAGGTGCCCTTCTGCCAACTGCAGCTCAAAGGGATAGTTAATTGTAAGTTAATGTTCTACTGTTGCCAAAGTCCTTCATGAATATTAGAAAGCATAGAAAGAAACTTCTAAATAAACCAAATAAGCCCCAATTTTCATCTAAAGCTGCGGTGTGGCGAAACCGGCTCACGTCCAGTGCAACTCACAAAGAAGTGTGTGGAAAAGCTGTGTTTTTTTGGTGTTTTTTTCCCCCCTTGGTGCGTGTGACCAACTTGCACCAAATTTCCTGAAGATGTTCATTTTTTAGATTCCGTCTCCAAGTCACAGAAATACACAGCCATTTTTCCAGCCAAAGAGAGGAGTAACAAAAAGCAGAAATAGAGATAAAATTATTCACTAACCTTTGATGATCTTCATCAGATGACACTCATAGAACTTCATGTTACACAATACATGTATGTTTTGTTCGGTAAAGTTCATATTTAGGTAGGTGACGAAGCGTCGTTACCCATCGCTCCACAAAAGCCGCGGCCCTTGCAGAGCAAGGGGAAACCCTACTTCAGGTCTCAGAGCAAGTGACGTAACCGATTGAAATGCTATTAGCGCGTACCCGCTAGCCATTTCACATCCATTACACTCACCCCCCTTTCAACCTCCTCCTTTTCCGCAGCAACCAGTGATCCGGGTCAACAGCATCAATGTAACAGTTTAACTTTAGACCGTCCCCTCGCCCCGACACGGGCGCGAACCAGGGACCCTCTGCACATATCAACAACGGTCGCCCACGAAGCATCGTTACCCATCGCTCCACAAAGGCCACGGCCCTTGCAGAGCAAGGGGAAACCCTACTTCAGGTCTCAGAGCAAGTGACGTAACCGATTGAAATGCTATTAGCGCGTACCCGCTAACTAGCTAGCCATTTCACATCCGTTACACTCACCCCCCTTTCAACCTCCTCCTTTTCCGCAGCAACCAGTGATCCGGGTCAACAGCATCAATGTAACAGTTTAACTTTAGACCATCCCCTCGCCCCGACACGGGCGCGAACCAGGGACCCTCTGCACACATCATTAACGGTCGCCCACGTAGCATCGTTACCCATCGCTCCACAAAGGCCACGGCCCTTGCAGAGCAAGGGGAAACCCTACTTCAGGTCTCAGAGCAAGTGACGTAACCGATTGAAATGCTATTAGCGCGTACCCGCTAACTAGCTAGCCATTTCACATCCGTTACATATATATATATTTTTTTTTTTGCCCATCCAAGAAGGCTCAAGGTCATTGGCCACAGGTAAAATGACGTCAAATCATGTTATGTCTACCGTAGCTTTGATTGGACTGATGAATGCACTAACTGTAAGTCGCTCTGGATAAGAGCATCTGCTAAATGACTCAAATGAAAATGTAAATATAGGACAGAGTTCCTGCCTTGTGGTCCAGATACACCCCTATTCTGGAGGACTAATGGCCTGACACTACAGTCTTTATATTGCTGTGTCTGAACCAGTAACTCTGCTTATTGCACTCTAAACTCGAGGACTTGTCATTGTTTCCCAATCCAGAGTCTATACTTGACCTGCTGATGTCTTGAGACTGATGGAAGAACACCTTTACCACTCCACTCAACCTCCCAGTAATGTCCAGACAGAGTCTCTCACACACCACCTGCCGGGCTAAAACAAATCTCTCTGGTTGATCTTGCTGTTCAGCAGTCACTTTGTTCAGCCCTCACTGAGAGGTTTTTTGCATGCTGTGTTTGAGTCCAAAGTGAGCTGACAGAAATCAGGAAGAAGAGAAGGTCAAAGTTCTAAAGTTGTAAAGGGCAAAGTTGCAGATGCCCTGTCTTTGAATCAGTGAAGAGAAATTGCAGTTAGCTGGAGACTCTTTCCAAATAAAACCAAATGTGCAACCAAAAAGGTTTTTATATGACCTGAAAGGGTTCTGGAACATTTCAGTGGGCCTTCTAGATGATTCCAAAGAAACACATTCCAGCCCTCTTTCATTAACCAAAAGCATTTCCAGTTTAATAATAGGGTAGTATGTCACCGTGAGATAATATTCAGACAACAATGAAAAAATATGACGTATTTCTTCTTAATCCCGCGGTGAAGCACTGGGGTTTCGTTTCGTTTTACGCTACTCCCACTCATCACCGTGTCGAAAGTCAGCAGGCTACACAGTATTTCATAATCGGGGCTATCTCTTATCATGTTATTACAACGTCAGCAAACATATTTTCGATGCAAAGTCCACGTGTAGCCTACAGTAAGACTACGAAAACATTTCATCATCAGTGATGTTGTCATGCATTTTCGATCTGCTTCAGATGATATTCATGATGTCACACAGCCTGAGGCTCAAATCAAAGTGTATTTGTCATGTGCGCCGAATTCAACAGGTAAAAAAGGTATTAGGTGAACAAAAGGTAAGTAATGAAATAAAACAACAGTAAAAAGACAGTGAAAAATAAACACACAATGCAAATAGTCCGGGTAGCCATTTGATTACCTGTTTGATTACCTGTTCAGGAGTCTTATGGTTTGGTGGTAAAAACTATTGAGAAGCCTTTTTGTCCTAGACCTGGCACTCCGGTACCGCTTGCCATGAGGTAGTAGAGAGAACACTCTATGACGGGTGGCTGGATGTATTACGTTTTTTTTTATTTTTAAATAGGCCTACGTTTTTTTTAATTAATAACGTTATGGGCTTAATATAAATATATTTTTGTTCAATGGCAAACATTAAAGTAGCCCAATTTCGATGGCTACTAAATGAAATAAAACAAATAGGCTAGTTAAAATCATATTGAATAGCCTACATTAATATTTACAGAAAATGACAATTGCAATTTATAGCCTCAGCTCAAGACATGCAAATCGGAAAAAGTGTCTCAAACATGTTTAGATGCGTCCTAGCGTCCTATTCAACGCTGGCTTGGTATGACATTTACAGTAGCCTATTCGATGTGTGTGAATATTGCTAAAAATAATACATTGACTTTCCAAACACTGTAAAACATAAACGAATATAAATGTCGTGGTAAATATATGCTCTTAATTGTTTTCCAACCGTCGCAGGTACGGAAAGTGAAACAGGTATTGGCTTCACCCTATTCGTTTTGAGAAACTATAAAGGTCGCATTCCTACAGGTAATATGGTATACCTAAACATTAGTAACAAGACAGTTACATTTCACATAGATAAGCCTATTTTGTATTTCAAATATATACTTTTTTTGCTCCACGTCTCGTTTCCATTACCAACATGCATAGGCCTACGACGTCTTTGCTTATTTGTTTGTTTCTAACCCTGTGCAATGGTTTGTCGATGGGCTGTAGATGGATGGATGATCACAAATTCATACAACACAGTGAGACCTTATTGAAATTACTCAATATTATGGTGAGTAGATTCTTATATTTTTGTTATTCTAAACCATTGCTGTAATTGTATAGTGCCAACAGAAATTGAAGTTAAATTCTATGATTTTGAATATTGTACATTAATGTAAACATTGAATTTGTATTTATCATGTTTTTTTTTTACTCTCTTAAACATAGGGTGGGGAGTTTACTACAGACAGTGTGGACGTACCTTTCCCAGAGGACCTGTACACACAAGCTCAAGATTTACCAGTAAGTTAGGCAGTCTTGTGAGATAGTCAACTTTTAGCATAGGATGTACTGGTGCACAGAGGATGTATGCATTAGCATACATACTGACATTCCAAGAAAATGAACACCCCAACATTATTGTATGTCCATAATTAACTATTTTGATTGGCAAATATGAATAAATTTAGTACGGATCAGGTTAAAGTATTTTCCTCATGTCTTTCATTTTACAGACTAATGATACAATTTGGTTCATCCTCCAAACCCTTGAGAAGATCGATGAGCTGTTTGATGGGGAACTAGACTCCGTCTGGGATGAGAAGAAAGTGGAGAACTTCCTCAATGTTCTCACCAGTCAGTCTGATGGCCTTCAGTCATGTGTAAGTATAACATCTTCCTATTCTACAGCTGGAATAGACATTCTCTAGCCTGGTCCAAGATATGTTTGTGCTGTCTTGCCAACTCAGTTTGACATTGACAACGATCAAGTTGTCAAAACAGATCTAGGACCATGCATGTTAGACATTTTAATATGAGCACATGTTAATTTGAATGAATGGACTGTGTCTCTCAGAGAGTTGGTGGAATGCAATATCTAGCTTGAGAACGTTACTTTTATTCCACAAACAGACTGTAACTACAGTGCAATTTATTCTCTTCAAATGATTTAAACTACTCACACTTGTGTTATACTTTAATCGGCCTTTTATTTAAATTGGTAATGTATTTGTAGGGAAACACAACACATTGAAAATAACTTATAGGAGATACAAACATTGAGTCATGCTTTTATCATCAATCCAGGTTACGGCCCAGAAAAAAAATAGCAAGAATCTGCAAATGTACTTCAAGAGGCTGAACAACCATGTCCTTAAAAGAATGGTGAGTTTTTATTGAAATAATATTTCATATGTGGCCATAATGAGATGAATCATCATGGTCACAGTGAGCCGTTGGATCCCGTTTTAACAATAATCTTCTACATACAGTACCAGTAAAAAGTTTGGACACACCTACTCATTCAAGGGTTTTATTTTATTTTTACTATTTTCTACATTGTAGAATAATAGTGAAGACATCAACACTTTTAAATAACACATATGGAATCATGTAGTAACCAAAAAAGTGTTAAACAAATCTGAATATGTTTTATATTTGAGATTCTTCAAAGTAGCCACCCTTTGCCTTGACAGCTTTGCATATTCTTGGCATTCTCTCAACCAGCTTCATGAGGTAGTCACCTGGAATGCATTTCAATTAACAAGTGTATCTTGTTAATTTGTGGAATTTCTTTCCTTCTTAATGTGTTTGAACCAATCAGTTGTGGTGTGACAAGATAGGGTTGGTATACAGATGATATCCCTTTTTGGTAAAAGACCAAGTCCACATTACGTCAAGAACAGCTCAAATAAGCAATGAGAAATGACAGTCCATCATTACTTTAAGACATGAAGGTCAGTCAATCCGGAAAATTTCAAGAACTTTGAAAGTTTCTTCCAGTGCAGTCGCAAAAACCATCATGCATGCATCATGCATCATGCATGAAACTCGCTCTCATGAGGACGAAGACCCAGAGTCACCTCTGCTGCAGAGGAAAAGTTCATTAGAGTTACCAGCTTCAGAAATCTGCAATTAACTGTACATCAGATTGCAGCCCAAATAAATTCTTCACAGAGTTCAAGTAACTGACTCATCTCAACATCAACTGTTCAGAATACACTGCGTGAATCAGGCCTTCATGGTTGAATTGCTGCAAAGAAACCACTACTAAAGGACACCAATAATAAGAAGAGACTTGCTTGGACAAAAAAATATGAGCAATGGACATTAGACCCATGTAAATCTGTCTTTTGGTCTGATGAGTCCGAATTTTAGATTTTTGGTTCCACAGCATTCTGTGGATATATACGCCATCCCATCTGGTTTGTGCTTAGTGGCACTATCATTTGTTTTTTTAACTGGACAATGACCCAAAACACACCTCCAGGCTGGGTAAGGGCTATTTTACCAAGAAGGAGAGTAATGGAGTGCTGCATCAGATGACCTGGCCTCCACAATCACCTGACCTCAACCCAATTGAGATGGTTTGGGATGAGCTGGACCGCAGAATGAGGGAAAAGCAGCCACACATGCTCATCATATGTGGGAACTCCTTAAAGACTGTTGGAAAAGCATTCCAGGTGACTTCTTCATGAAGCTGGTTGAGAGAATGCCAAGAGTGTGCAAAGCTGTCATCAAGGCAAAGGGTGGCTACTTTGAAGAATCTCAAATATAAAATATATTTTGATATGTTTAACACTTTTTTGGTTACTACATGATTCTATATGTGTTATTTCATGGTTTTAATGTCTTCACTATTATTCTACAATGTAGAAAATAGTACAAATAAAGAAAAACCCTTGAATGAGTAGGGGTGTCTAAACTTTTGACTGGTACTCTGTGTCCATAACAATATACTGTACATGCATTAAAAATGGTAGTTACACTGGCAAGTACAGTGTAAGTACATTATATTTGTAAATACAAAAACATATACATGATTCATTTTGGCTAACCTCCGCTCATCCAATAATTGTTGTTTATTTCGCAAATACTTGAAACTGTTCATGGTGCAATCAGATTTAACAATGTGTACCTATCTACACTGCAGTAATGTGTACTTGTCTAATTTAGGGCTCAATGTAATCCTTAATGATAAAGAGCTGCGCTACAGTGCGATAGAAATTTAAAGGCAATGTTCCCTTCTGTATGATGAGGGTGTTCTGATTTTCAACTGCTAATATGTTTGTGGCTTTGTCATCAATCTGCAGGCATACAGTGCTCATGCATGGGAGCTGGTCAGGAAAGAGGTTAGGACACATCTGAGGAGGCTGGTTCTTCTGGGTTCAGCTACAGAAAACAGCATCTAAACTCAGAGCAACGCAATAATTATGTTCACAATTTATCGTCACGTATGAGTGACATGTATTTCGCTTGTTTTTTTATTTATATTTATTGATTCCACATAAATGTGTTTTTTTAAATCTGGTTTTAAATCTATTTATTTGTGGGGGTATTTATTAACTTTTATTTATTCTGTTGGGATGATTGCTGGATACATTTTTATACACAGAATTACTGTAGATGTATGCTTTTACGTGCTACTTCATTAAATGCATTTTTGACTACATATGGATTTGTCAATCACTGTTTAATAGTTATGGTATAGTAATAGTTTTAATAAAAACAGGCATTGTGACACTTTGGCAAAAATGACAGCTCAACTTTCTCGAGACAAATGTCAAAAGACAAGAAAAAAAATGAAAGGCAAAGTCCACTTTACAATGCTGCCATATCATAGAACAGGCAAAAGTATAACATTATTAGCAATCAGCAATGGATGGCCTACATATTTATCCAGGCCACATGTCCACTTAACAAAACACCCACATTGATACAATTTGAAGGGGTGTGATCAGGTTGAGTATTTACAACTGAAACAGGAGAAGCTGAAAAGAGAAAGCCTTTCTATGGACAAGCCTCGTCAGACAAGCATTACAATTACTAACTTTGTCGCATTCACCCTATTATATAACAATCAAAATAGTAGCACCAACTCAAAACTCCTTTTATAAAAACACCAAACACAACTGAAAAGAAAACACGAACACATTTGAGGAGAGAAAAATATGCTGTTAGAAACATGAATCATCAATCTGTTCCTCTACGTGCATCTTATATAGGAGGTATCGAAAAGAACATGCGGACATGTATTCTAAAATGACATTCTCCATATGGATGGATCTATAACATAAAGAAATAGTGGTCATCTGAACAAATCACTAAACATAAGATACGTCCTGAAACACCATGGATGAGACATTGGCCTTTTGAGTCCAGGGCCGTATTCATATTGCATCAGAGTAGGGGTGCAGATCTTTGATCAGGTCCCCCTTGTCTATTCATTTTCATCTATGAGGCAAAACTGATCATAGATCAGCAATCCTACTCTGAACGCTTAACGAATACGGGGCAGCTGGGCATTGAGGTGCAGTGGATGACAGGAGAGCTCAGTCCCCATCTCAGCGCCGATGCGGCTCACTCCTGCTTCCAAGCTGCAGCAGCCTCTGCTGGCCCAGGCTGAGCATACGCTGAGATGTCCTCATACAGACCACCACAATGCTCGATCTCCAAGCCCTGCATGCGTCAAATAAAGAAAAATGGCGCGGGGATGGAAAAAAAAGGTGGGAAAATTCCCTATTTACTACATTACAACTAAATGTAATTTTGTGCACATGCAATGAATACACTCATATAAATACATACAAAAGTAGACTACAGTTTATGTACAATGTGCTGCTTTTACATGACTTCCATTTGTTAATGACAATTTGATTGTTATGCTATTGGTATGTCTTTATGGTATATCAACAAGTTGATTGTGTATAGCGAGAGAGCAATAGTAGTACCTAAATATTTCCCTACTATTTTAATTAGAAGCAGTGCTTAAGGAAGATGATGCCCCACCATTTATAGAAAAAAAAATTGGGGGCCAGATGAATGCAGAAAATAAGAAGTGTAAGCTGGAATGACGACACACAACATTTTCAACATGCACAAACACAAAAAAGGAAACGCCAACTTAGACAAATGCTAAAATGAAAACATTTTGTTATCCACATTATGACAATGATAACAAACAAGCTGTGGTTAAAGAGTCACTGAAGGAGAGAGAGAGAGAGAGAGAGAAACATGCAGCTGTGAGGAAACGCACAATTTCCTGTTTGTCACTGACAGCCGATCACGCCTAAAGTTAGGCTCAGATGTATTTCTCCAGGTCCAGGTCATTTGGAACATGAATTGACATTTGAATTCATCAATTCAATTAATGAAACCTTGGATATCATTTAACTTCAGTGATGATTCTTGGTAGCGCTATTTTACGGTGTTTTCTCTGGTATTCAACTAGTATTTAATAAGATGGCAGATGAATTGACCTGTGTGTCCCATTGACTAAAATGATTCCAAATAATTTTCATCCAATCATTCCTAACATTTTACGTCACCAGCCGAGACTGCATTGGGCTATACTGTAGCATACTTACTGAGCACTTGTAGCTCTGTCCCTGGCTCTTAATGTGGGACTTTGATTGTGGAAAATCACCTCCTCCACTTAGTCTATTGCGCATATTGAACATTCATGATGCGCTGTACAGCCTAACCTATGGATTGTGCACCCATGAAATGGCGTATCAACCTACTCAGTGACACCCACAGAAGACAACTTTGTCGAGTTTACACAAATATTAGCATCATAGCTCTTATAACAGGACTTTGACTGGGGGAAATCACCTCTCCATGAATATTCAACACACATAATAGACTAAGTGGGGAGGGGACTTGCCACAGTCAAAGTCCCGCAATAAGAGCTACAGTATGACGCTAATATTTGCAAAAACTCTACAGAGTTGTGATTTTTGGGTGTTACTGAGTCAGCTGATATCCCATTTCATGGGTGCATAATCCATAGATAAGGCTGTGTACACGTATACCCACAATGCAATTCTGAAGTTTAACACATTTAGAGTGCGATTTCAACTGGTTTAATTTTATTTAGAACTAACAGGGCTGGAATTAATCTACCGGTAGCTTATGTGCCATGTATCTTATGTATCCTATGTTGAATCGATTTTAAGACATAACTTGAGGAAATCTTTGTTGGTTACATGCTGACTGTAATTACCTACCAATTGATGTAACCTACAGGTGTAGGATCTTAATTTGATCACCCTGTTGATGTAAGAAACTTGTAGTGTATTGGCTTCTAAAGGTTTTTTTAAATGTCAAACTTGATTTTCCCTAACAGAAAATGTATCAACCCCTACAAAAATGTACATTAATTACAATCCACACAGGAACTAACTCGAGATATCAGTTATTTTGCATGGGCTGCATTTCAATCCCAATTTTTTTTTCGTAAAGTAACATGCGCAGAATGTAAGGTTGTTGGGTCACACGAATACGTGTCCTGAACACAGGTTGCACAGCCACTCCATAATGAGAAATTGTGTGGTAACAATGGATACTTTCTGGTACTCTACGGTAGTTAATAATGGTAATGATACCAAATGGCTCTGAGTGGTATAAGTTTTAATGGATCCCAAAGAAACTCATAGTATTTACAGTGTTACCTTCGCATCGTAAAATAGGTGCAACCTGATTTTCAATAGGCCTACATTCCCTAAACAGACATGAATTAAAACGGAATTGACCCAAACCCTGAAGTCTTGTCCTTCTAATATGAACCAAATTGTTACACTGCATTACAGCATACAAGATAGTATGGAGAACATAGAGAATTGAGGTGGTTTTAGCTCCATTTTCATCAAAAACCACAGAAGACCCTGTTATCATCATTAACATACTGTACCTCATAGATGTGATCATGTTCAGGTTCCTCATAAATTGCATCTTCCTTCTTCAACTGAAAGAAAATTAGAGACAACTGAAAACAATTCTGCATAATAAAAACCAAGTATCAAATTGTACATATTGCCCCATATATTTTACACATACTGTATCACACACTGTACCCTCTCACCTTTGTGTCAAAATAATGAAACTTTTGAAAAGATCGAAGTTCAGAAGGTAAGTATTCCATGTGAATAACTTTATTTCATTTGTTTTGTTGTGTCAGGTACATTCAAACATATTGAAATCACACCAGATAATGCATTAAAATACATAATTTTGTTTTTGCTGGGGTTTTCAGTTATGTATATTTATTGTGTCATGCGACTCACCAGGGATTGGTGGCGTAGCAGTGGGACAAGAGCAAACAGCGTTAAGAGTAACGCCTGGAGAAATATCAAAGCATCCTTCAGCTTGCTCCTCCTTTCTGCATTTTCAGCGTTAGAGGGTCCTTTATACATACACACACAGAGAAAGAGAGATATAATTACGAGTTTGTAAATTTGCAAATTACGAGTTTTGACAATCTATGACCATCTTCAAATCCGAGGATGACAATGATGCGGATTATATATACATTTTTTAAATCATACTAGTTGATAAAGCAATACATATCCTTAAACAGATGCCATCCCATTGACAAAAACGATTCCAAATCATTTTCATCCAATCATTCTTAACATTTTATGTCACCATCCGAGATTGCATTGGGCTATACTGTAGTCTACTTACTGAACACTTGTAGCTCTGTCCCTGGCCCCCAGGTGATGTTGTTAATCAGACAAAAGTACAATCCAGTGTCCTCCGTCTCTACACGGCTGAGTTCGATCAAGGCGTTTCGTAACATGCTCTTCTGCCTCACAGTGACACGGTCCCCCTCTATCTTCTTCCTCGTGGTGTTGTATTCTGAGGCCTTGTACCATTCCACCGTGGCAGACTGGTTTCGGTCCGATACCATACAGAATATGGTCACATTGCGATTGGTCTTCACCCCATAGAAACGAGGCTTCTGGGTGACGTGTAGGGTGCTGTTTAAAGCCACTGGAGAGACGTGTGGGATGAGAGACACAAGGTTTGGTCAGTGAGACAGGTGATGGAAGCGTTGAACTATTTTATAAAACCTACTACTGTTAAATTAACATGATTAATTAGCAAATGTTGTCAGATATTTGTTATGATGAAATGGCAAATGTCACCTAGATAATCAAACACTAATCTTTCGTATCGGATTAATTATATCATATATAAATGTGTAAGCGTGTTAGACATCAGTATATGAAATAATGTATAAGCCTACCCAAGCTATTTCAAATGACCGTAGGCCTGTTTTACAGTAACAGCCTAATAAATATTCTGCTTATTTTACCATGACACAAAACGATGAAGTAAATGTAAAAAACAAAACATAAATGAATGGCTAATACCAATAATACAATGGATTAAACAATCTTGGATATAACAAATTGTACATGGATCATAACTAAATGTTTATTACAGATATATTGTGAGGTTAGTTTGACTTCCTCTTTTACACAGATGGGCAGGAAACAATGCTCGAGACATGGTCCAATGCATCAACAACAAAAAAATACTTGCAAAAAAACGGTTATAAATATCCAATGTATAAAACATTTGTAAACATCGATACAAAGATAACTTCAAGAGCAGTTTAAATGTAATGCTTGATGTAATGTGATGACTCTAGTATTGTATGTCTCATTTGTCAGCACACATGCTAGGAATCACTCTTAAAATAAGTCAGTGTACTAATCTCTTACCTGAGAGGTTCACAAAGGCGAGCCCACAACATCCAACCAGTAGCCAGCACATGGTGGTCAACATTACTACTGTAGATTGTAAAAGCACAAGTTGTACTAGCCCAAAATAATCTATGCAGAAAAATAGCACCTTGACTGTAGCGTGGAGAGAGACACCAGCATCAGTGGGTGTGCCCACTGTTTGGTTGCGCATGCCTTATTCAAGATAATCAAACAAATAAGAGACAGGATATAATTAAAGGGATAGTTCACCCACATTTCAAAATTGCAATCTTGTTTGACTTACATGTTAGTTTTGAAATGCCAACGTTAGCGGATGGTAGCAGTGGCTACATAAACGACCCCAAAGAGTGAATTGTACTCGTGAAATGAATTGCACTGAATTGTCCTTGTTTATAGGCTGCTTACATGCGCTCAACCATGCTTATCAGAGCCCCTATTTTAAAATGGATACCCCTCCCTTCCATACCTCATGTAACATCACCTTATGATAAAGCAATGTGGTGCTGTGTGTTTAGCATTATCTGCTGCAACATGTTGGGCCGGTAACATGTAGGCCAGTGGTTCTCAAACTGGGGGTCCCGACCCCCTGAGCCAGTGGTCACAAGAAGGTTTTGGGGGATCGAGAGTGTGAAACATCTGCCTTTGATTCCAAAGGGCCAAAGGTAGCAAGTTTGAATCCAGCAAAAGAAAGTTGTTTTTTAGATTTTTGTTTTAAGCCTATCCCAAACCTTAACCCTTACCTTAACCCAGGTAACGACCCCATTTTGATATCTGAAATTCTTGCGACCCCCAACTGTGAGTATGTCATTATAAGCCAATGTTTAAAAAAAATATTTGGGGCAATAGCAGTCAATTGCAAAACATTCTGCCAGTATTTCTGATTGTCTTCTCAACTTACGATGACATACAGTACTTTTAATGTGGGGCTATGACAGTCAACTGCAAATTAGTCTGACATAATGTCTCTAATGCGTGTAGAAAACAATTGGGAACTCGGAAATCTCCGACTTCCGACTTCAGTGGTTCAAGACAACTGGAAACTCCGGGGAAAAAACGTGTACCGACTGGGAAAAATAGTTTTGAACGGTCATCCAACTCGGAATTCCAAGTCGGCAACTCGGGCCTCTTTCTAAAGATCCGCCATTCCGACCTGAAGATCACTGAAGACATGATTTGACCTAGTTTTTTTCAGAGTTCCCAGTTGTCTTGAAAGCACCATTGTCTCAACATCACAAATTAGATGGGAGTGCTTGATGTATGTCGTGTAGGGACATTTTCTTGAATCATTCCGATTCAAGCGCCACGATCTAAGGGCACTCTCTGGTTTAATTTTATCTTTTAGATTTCAATAATTTTCATTTAGATTTTTAAGGTTAACCACATTACAATGATTTTGAGATAGAAAGACAATATATTTATTTTAAGTATGTTTTAATTTTGCAGTGGGAATTGTGGAAATTCTCCAGCAACCATAATTGCCTATCAGGCGAGCCCTAGTTTGGAAACCACTGCCGTAACCATTCAGAGTTAATTCCTAGCCTTAAGATTTAGAAGTTAATGCCTCTGATTCCAAAGGTTGCAAGTTTGAATCAAGTATTGCTGGATTCGAACTTGCAACCTGGCAGGGGTGGTTATGGTGGTTAAGGTAAGGGTTAACGTTTGGGATAGGTTTAAAAGAATAATGTCAAAAACCTATTTCTAATGCTGGATTCAAACTTTTGATTCTTATTTATTATTTGATTCTTCCAGGCAACTTCGAAATTTGATGTTTGAGAAACATGGATGGATGTCTAATACATTTTCTCCGGTTTTGCCTGGAAAAAGCAGAGTACATTTATATTATCCACATAAAATACAGTTTAGCAATCTGTTACGGCGCACCTTTGCCAGAACAACCTGGCGATTTCATCAATAATTTTCATATTTCATATTTTCAGGCTTAGTTTGGGTGGCTACTGGCTAGGCGGGTTGGGCTGGTTTTAACCTGGTCTCAGAGCATTTTGTATTATTCTGTAGGTAAACGTGAGATATTGTGCATTGACATGATTGGTTGACGGTAGGTGGGGGCGGAAGGTCCTGTATAAACACAAACGTACTTCCTTGACAACTTCCTTCGCAACAGCTCTGCGCTGTTGAGGCTATCACCGTAAATGCTGCACAGCCAATGCAGACGTCGGATTGACCATGCAGGCCTTTAAAGATAGCCTTAAGTTTGGGATAGGGGGCAGCATTTTCACATTCGGATGAAAAGCATGCCCAGAGTAAACTTCCTGCTACTCAGGCCCAGAAGCTAATATATGCATATTATTAGTAATACTGGATAGAAAACACTCTGAAGTTTCTAAAACTGTTTGAATGATGTCTGTGAGTTTAACAGAACTCATATGGCAGGCGAAAACTGGAGAAAAATCCAACCAGGAAGTGTGAAATCTGAGGTTTGTAGTTTTTCAACTCATTGCCTATCGAATATACAGTGTCTATGGGGTCATATTGCACTTCCTAAGGCTTCCACTAGATGTCAACAGTCTTTAGAACCTTGTTTGAGGCTTCTACTGTGAAGTGGGGGCGAATGAGAGCTGAATCAACCAGAGGCCTGCCAGAGTGCCATGAGCTGATCACCCGCGCACACGTGAGAGCGACCTGCGTTCCATTGCATTTCTAAAGTCAAAGGAATTCTCCGGTTGGAACATTTTTGAAGATTTATGTTAAAAACATCCTAAAGATTGATTCTATACATCGTTTGACATGTTTCTACAAACTGTAATATGACTTTTTGAACTTTCACCTGGAATTGCCCGCGCCTCCTGAGTTTGGATTTGTGTACTAAACGCGCTAACAAAAGGAGGTATTTGGACATAAATTATGGACTTTATCGAACAAAACAAACATTTATTGTGGAACTGAGATTCCTGGGAGTGCATTGTGATGAAGATCATCAAAGGTAAGTGAATATTTATAACACTATTTCTGACTTTTACTGACTCCACAACATGGCGGGTATCTGCATGGCTTGTTTTTGTACTCAGATTATTGTATGGTTTGCTTTTTACGTAAAGCTTTTTTGAAATCAAACACAGTGGATGTATTAAGAGGAAGTATATCTATAATTGTATCTTTTATCAAAATTTATTATGAGTATTTCTGTAAATTGATGTGGCTCTCTGAAAATTCGCCGGATGTTTCGAGGCACAACATTACTGACCATAAAGCGCCAATGTAAACTGAGATTTTTGGGATATAAATATGAACTTTATCGAACAAAACATACATGTATTGTGTAACATGAAGTCCTATGAGTGTCATCTGATGAAGATCATCAAAGGTTAGTGATTAGTTTGATCTCTATTTCTGCTTTTTGTGACTCCTCTCTTTGGCTGGAAAATGTCTGTGTGTTTTTGTGACTAGGATCTGACCTAACATAATCATATGGTGTGCATTCGCTGTAAAGTATTTTTGAAATCAGACACGATATGTAGATGAACAAGAAGTTAAGCTTTAGTTTGGTGTATTGCACTTGTGAATGTATGAAAGTTACATATTTCAAAAAAATATTTTTGAATATCGCGCTCTGCCTTTCAGCGGAATGTTGCCGAGGGGTTCCGCCTAGCCATAAGAAGTTTTGCACTGTCTTCAATACTTATGGGATGAAGATGCAACATATTCTTGCAATTTATTACTATATTTGTGAGAAAGAAAAATACTAGACAGCCCACAGGAGAACGGGCTCGTGGTAATGGAATAGGTGGAGTGGAATGAGTGGAACGTATCAAATAATTATCAAATAATAATGTGTTTGATGCCATTCCATTTACGCCGTTCCAGACATTATTATCAGCCGTCCTCCCCTCAGCAGCCTCCACTGAGCCAGACCATGCTTTCCATCCGACCCTGCAACCTCTGCTGCATAGCCTAAAAGCCAATTTATGCTTGATCCAAAAATGTGGTCGGAGGCTTCCTATGGAGAGTGTGACGCAATTGCGGAGCCTCCAGAGGGATTCAGAGGCCATATCAAGCTCCGTACCGCATTGCTGTGCGCTTCTCAAATTTTGTAACAATACGGAGGGTTTGGTATAGCTCCGCACTGACATGATTGGTTGACTGTAGGTGGGGGCGGTACGTCCTGTATAAACACAAACTCACTTCCTTGACAACTTCCTTCACAATAGCTTCACTCTGCTACGCTAAGCGCAAGAAGTATGAAAGCCCTGATGTCTGCAGAGTCTGCATCTCAGTAAATGCTGTATGGCCACTTCAGATGTTGGATTGACCATGCAGAGCCTTTAAGGCTGAGCCTACAGGTAGGCAGTATGATCCTGCTGGCTCTGGTCTCCAGAGAAGTGACATGATATCCCTAGTTGATATTGGCTGCTAATATGAATGACTTCCAGCCCAAAATGCAGGTGTACGACGCAGTTTATTTCTGTATCTTTCGTTTTGAAAATACGTCGCTATAAATGACAGGATACATTTGTGCAGCGATTGTGCGCGCATGCATGAACCACTGATGTAGACCAAGCTGAGTGATGCTGGAGATAGATTGCTGTAAAAAGTGTTGTAAATGACTGAGTAATTATCCAGACCGTGATTTATATTTGAAAGTTTGAGTTTGAGTTTATTTTTACAGGGACAGTGCACATTAATCAACGTTTCAGTAAAAGTGCCGGTTTTAGCCAGCCGGCTAATTTTCAACCACAGTCCCTGGGCAGGTTATTAAAAACAATTACAATATAGACAATAGCAACATAGAACAAGACATAGCATACAGACATAGCAACATAGGACAAGCAAGACGTAGCATACAGACAGAGCAACATAGAACAAAAAGCAGCAAGACAAAATTCATAAAAGCAACAAAGTGTTTCCACACCTCACAAGTTACAGACAACAGACATGGAAAGCGGCAACACACAGCTAGGGACCATGTTCACAAATCTGATTGACCTTTAGCCATGTCTTCAAGCATTTTGTGAAAGTGTGATATGTGGTGCAGTTATGTGTGTCTGATGGCAGTGTATTCCAGACATGGGAAGCTCTCACAGAAAAAGCGGATTTACTAAAGGTGCTTTTCCTTAGGGGAACTACACAGTCACCTCTCATGGCAGACCTTGTGGATCTGCTGCCATATGTTTGGGTTTTCTGTTTAACAAAAATACTGAGTGGAGGGGAGCCAAGCCATTTAGGATCTTGAATACAAGACATGCATCGGTGTATTGCACAAGATTTTCCCAACTCAGGAGCTCATGCTTTCTGAGGATGTGACAGTGATGATGGCTATTGGGCTTCCTATCAAGCACTTTGAGAGCCTGTTTGTAGACAGACTGAATAGGTCTTACTGTTGTACAGCAAGCTTGGGCCCAACTAGTCAAGCAGTATGTTAAGTGGGGGAGTATCATAGATTTGAAGTACAGTTTTGCTACCTCTGTAGTCAAACAATTTCGTATAAATCGGAAATTAGCTAGGTTGAATTTGGTTATTTGAATTACCTTTTTCACATGCTTTTTAAAAGAGAGGTTGGAATCAAGTATGATGCCAAGGTACTTAAAATCAGATACCACCTGGAGCTTCTCCCCTGACACATAGACATCTGGCTCAGTAGCATCTGTTGCCCTCTTTGTGAAGAACATGCAAACAGTTTTTTTCACATTGAGATGCAAACACGAGTCACTGAGCCACTTTGTAACCTGGACCATTACAGTAGTGAGTTCTTGTGCAGCTTGTTGTTTGCTCTTTGCATGCACATATATCACTGTATCATCTGCATACATTTGAACTTCAGACCCAGTACAGACAGAAGGCAGATCATTAATGTACAGGCTGAACAGGAGGGGCCCCAGTATTGACCCTTGGGGCACGCCCACATCATAGCTAAGAGTGGGCGACAGCTCATTGCTCACTCTGACACACTGAGTTCTGCCTTCAAGGTATGATTTCATCCATCTCAAGGCATCGGGGGAAAAGTTGAACTTGGACAATTTTGTGATGAGAATCTCATGGTTAACAGTATCAAAAGCCTTCCTTAGGTCCAGAAACACAGCCCCAACAACGCCCCCTTTGTCCATCTTGGACTTCACATTTTCCAGAAGAAAGCAGTTGGCCGTTTCTGTGGAGTGTTTCGCTCTGAAGCCAAACTGCATGGAATGTAATGTGAAGGGACTGTTGTTGAGGTGGGCAGTTGTTCTGCTACACACTTTTCAACAACCTTTGACACCACAGGTAGTATACTAATGGGCCTGTAGTTACTCACGTCAGCAGGGTCGCCTGATTTAAAGATGGCCGTTATTATGGCCGACTTCCATACCCTTGGAAACACCCCGAGACCAATAGATGTGTTGGTGACCTTAGTAATGGGGCCAATGAGTGACTCTTTGTAGTTTTTAAGAAAGGTAGAGTCCATCCCAAACACATCTTTGGCTTTAGAGTTCTTTAGTGAGCTAATCACCTTGTCCACCTTTGACTCAGAAACCTCCCTTATGATGAAGACAGGTTGAGCATCATTTACTAGCACTGAGCCCAAGAAACCAGTGGAGGGGTTCTGTGTCAGTACCCTGACAGAGTCAATAAAGTAGGAATTGAAGGCTATTGCTATTTCGACTGCATCCTGTGTTAGATTGTTATTCACCATGATTTCTAGTCTTTTTGCAGTGTTACTATGGTCTTTCCCTGTTAACTTTTTTAGGTTCTCCCAGATCAGTTTAGAATTTCCCTTTGCTTCACCAATTATGTTAATAAAAAAGTTTGCCTTGGCCTGTCTGATTTCTTTCATCACCTTATTTCTCAACATGGTAAACCTACGTCTGTCATGCTCTAATTTGGATTTTAGGGCTATTTTTAGATAATAATCTCGTTCTTTCATCAATTTCCAGATTTCTCCATTTAGCCAAGGAAGAGTGCTCTTTTGGCCAGGTTTGGATTTGATTTTCTTTAGGAAACCATTTAATGTAGTCTGGATTGTGGATAGAAAAACTTGACTATCAGCTTCCACGTCTGCATAGGACAAGAGATCATTCCAGTTAATTCCCTTAATTGCGTTTTCAAAATAGCTTAATTCACTCTTAGGTATTCTTAGTTGATCAGGCTTTCTAACAGTAGAGAGGTTATTAAACCTGCTCTTAGACAGCTTTCTGGCTATAAGTGTCAGATTATGATCAGATAGCCCAGTAACCATATTGAATGATTTAGTCACTCTCTCTGGTTTATTACTGAACACCAAATCAATCTGTGTTTTAGAGAAACAAGTCACCCTGGTTGGCCCTTTAACTAGCTGTGTAAGGTCAAAGGTATTAGTGATCCGTTTGAGGGTTTTCCTACAACACTTGTCTTCATAATTAATGTTAAAATCTCCCATTAAGATGACCTCTTTCCCAAAATCACATTCCCTAAGCATGTTATTAAACTGATCAAAAACACACTTTTGGTGGAAGGTGGCCTATACATTCCAATGAGGGTAAAAGACATTCAGGCCAATACATTCTAGTTCATTATCACATGACCACTCAATTTGTTTACATCGGATATGTTCTTTAATGTAAATCATCACACCCCCTCTTCCTTCAGTCCTGTCTCTCCTGAAAACATTGTAGCCAGGCACAATCAAAGCAGCAGATGGAGAGTTTTTATGGAGCCATGTCTCTGAGAGGCAGAGAAAGTCAAGGTTGGAGTCTGTGAGTAGATGTTGAATTTGATCACTTTTTGGAATGACACTACGAATGTTCAAGTGCCCCCCTAGTAGTCCCTTGGGCTTAGCTCGTGGGTCCCAGATGACTCGAGAGTGATTGACACATTGAAAAAAGTTAAATTTTCTGTGTTTTCTGACGGCTGGGTTTAGGCCGTTTTGTTTCGTTTTGATTAGGGGCAGTTCGGTAGCGCAATTAACAATCCCTCCCGCCTGCACTGGATGCGGGGAACTAATTAAAACAGCTTGCGTACCAGAAGCAGAGTCAGGGATCGCATATAGCGACTTTGGTATGTTTGAGAGTCAAAATCTATCCTGGAGCCGGGTGAGTCGAGAGAAACCATAGGACCATAGCACTCACCCACTTCCACAGCGGCGACGATCAGTGGACGAGGCCATCCACCGCTTTCCACTCCGGTGCGTATCGCTGGCTCGGTGATGTTGGGCCCAGGATTGAGTTGCACATCCCCGGAGAGCAGGAGGGTAGTGAACAGGTAGTTTAACAGTTTCCGATAAATGTTGGACTTTTGTTTGTTACGCCTAAGCGGTTCGGTAGAATAAGGAGCGAGGTAGACTTGGCCATTATTCAGAACATTATGGTATGCTGTGTACTGTCCGCTCCCGTGGAACGGTGAACCAATGTGTTTGGTGTTAATATTCTCCGGTAGTAGACTGATTGTGTCATCCCAGCAAGGACGCACTGAGATTATCAGTAGAGCAGCTACATAACTGACAATCATGGCAAAGTACTGGAGATAAAACACATAATTGCGCTTTAACTCTTTGCATGAGTTACTTAGCTGGGGTCGGCGTACACCTGATGGTTTAGATAAAATTACAGCATTCGAATGAGAAGCGGCACCTGCCGCACCACCCTGTCTTCCGTCCGCCATTTTGCCGGTTGTCACTGTGGCTCCTTAATTTCCTTCATTAAATGTTTTCACATCACATCATTTGTTTGTGAATCATTACTCATTTATCTACAATACAATATCTCCATAATGAATCCTTTACTCGTGTTAGTCACTAGCACAATTCTCAGGGGAAATACAGGATCATTTTTGCTTTATGGGGAAAGTGTATTGAGGCTTTTATGCACCAATAGTCATGTGGGGCGGGGTGATGCAGTCACTGAAGTGTCTTACATTTTTTAAAGTAAAAAACAGGGAACGTGTATGTCAGTGCTCAGATAAGAACCAGGCTGATGCCTGCAAAATGCTACGTCAATGAATCATGCTCCATGTATGTACCAGATTTATGCACAGTAAGAATGCACAAAGCACCAGAAATATAGTGACGAAACATAACCATGTGTCTCAGACACAGATTTTTTTTTAAAGTACGTAAATGTGTCGTGGCCTAGGTCTATGCCTCTGAAACACAAATACTGCTGCATCATGGGTATGAATACGGCCCACTTCTATTTCAGCACACTTTTTCTATCTACAAAAGTATGTGGATTGGCTATTTCAGCCACACCCGTTGCTAACAGGTGTATAAAATTGAGCACACAGCCATGAAATCTCCATAGACACACATTGCCAGAAGAATGGCCTTATTGAAGAGATCAGTGACTTTCAACGTGGCACGGTCATAGGATGCCACCTTTCAAACAAGTCACTTTGTAAAATGTCTGCCCTGCTAGAGCTTTCCCGGTTAACTGTAAGTGCTGTTATTGTGAAGTGGAAACTTTTAGGAGCAACAACGGCTCAGCTGGGAAGTGGTATGTCACACAAGCTTACAGAACGGGACCGCCGAGGGCTGAATCGAGTAGTGAGTAAAAATCGTCTGTCCTCGGTTGCAACACTCACTACCTAGTTCCAAACAGCCTCTGGAAGCAACATCAACACAAAAACTGTTCGTCGGGAGCTTCATGAATCCGAGCAGCCACATACAAGCTTAAGATCACCATGTGCAATGCCAAGCATCGGCTGGAGCGGTGTAAAACTCGCTGCAATTGGCCTCGGGAGCAGTGGAAATCCGTTCTCTGGAGTGATGAATCACGCTTCACCATCTGGCAGTCTGACGGACAAATCTGGGTTTGGCGGATGCCAGTAGAATGCTACCTGCCCGAACGCATAGTGCCACCAACTGTAAAGTTTGGTGGAGGAGGAATAATTGTCTGGGGATGTTTTTCATGGTTCGGGCTATGCCCCTTAGTTCCAGTGAAGGGAAATCTTATTGCTACATTCTAGATGATTCTGTGCTTCCAACTTTGTGGCAACAGTTTGGGGAAGGCACTTTCCTGTTTCAGCATGACAATGCCCCCATGCACAAAGCAAAGTCCATACAGAAATGGTTTGTCGAGATCGGTGTGGAAGAACTTGACTGGCCTGCAAAGAGCCCTAACCTCAACCCCATCGAACACCTTTAGTATAAATTTGAACGCAGACTGCGAGCCAGGCCTAATCACCCAACATCAGTGCCCGACCTCACTAATACTCTTTTGGCTGAATGGAAGCAAGTCCCCGCAGGAATGTTCCAGCATCTAGTCGAACGCCTTCCAAGGAGAGTGGAGGCTGTTATAGCAGCAAAGGGGGGACCAACTCCATATTAATGCCCATGATTTTCACATGAAATGTTCGATGAGCAGGTGTCCACACACTTTGGTCATGTAGTGTGTATATCGTGCATTTAGAAAGTATTCAGACCTTCACTTTTTCCAAAATGTTTACATTACAGGGGGAAAAAACAATTTGATCAATTCTAGGATAAGGCTGTAACGTAACAAAATGTGGAAAAAGTCAAGGGGTCTGAATACTTTACAAATGCACCGTGTATATATTCAGTACCAGTGAAAGTTTGGACACACCTACTCATTCAAGGGTTTTTCTATATTTTTACTATTTTCTACATTGTAGAATAACTATGAAATAACACACATGGAATCATGTAGTAACCAAAAAAGTGTTAAACAAATCAAAATATATTTGAGATTTGAGATTCTTCCAAGTAGCCACCCTTTGCCTTGATGACAGCATTGCACACTCTTGGCATTCTCTCAGCCAGCTTCATGAGGTATTCCTCTGGAATGCATTTCAATTAACAGGTGTGCCTTGTTAAAGGTTTATTTGTGGAATTCCCGCAAAACACCAGTCTCAATGTCAACAGTGAAGAGGCAACTCTGGGATGCTGGCCTTCTAGGCAGAGTTGAAAAGAAAAAGCCATATCTCAGACTGCCCAATAAAAAGAAAAGATTAAGATGGGCAAAAGAACAAAGACACTGGACAGAGGAACTCTGCCTGGAAGGCCAGGATCCCTGAGTCGTCTCTTCACTGCTGACGTTGAGACTGGTGTTTTGCGGGTACTATTTAAGGAAGCTGCCATTTGAGGACTTGTGAGGCGTCTGTTTCTCAAACTAGACACTCTAATGTACTTGTCCTCTTGCTCAGTTGTGCACCAGGAACTCCCACTCCTCTTTCAATTCTGGTTAGGGCCAGTTTGCACTGTTCTGTGAAGGGAGTAGTACACAGCGTTGTACGAGATCTTCAGTTTCTTGGCAATCACAAAACCCTTGAATAAGTAGTTGTGTCCAAACTTTTGACTGGTACTATATATACACACAGTGCATTCGGAAAGTATTCAGACCCCTTGGCTTTTCCACATTTTGTTACATTACAGCCTTATTCTAAAATGTATTAAATAAAACAATTTCCTAAGCAATCTACACACAATACCCCATAATAACAAAGTGAAAACAGGTTTTTAGAAATGTTTGCAAATTTAAAAAATAAAAAACAGAAATACCTTACATAAATATTCAGACCCTTTGCTATGAGAATAGACATTGAGCTCAGGTGCATCCTGTTTCCATTGATCATCCTTGAGATGTTTCTACATCTTGATTGGAGTCCACCTGTGGTAAATTCAATTGATTGGACATGATTTGAAAAGGCGCACATCTGTCTATATAAGGTCCCACAGTAGACAGTGCAAGTCAGAGCAAAAACATAGCCATGAGGTCAGAGTCCCTCTGTGGAGATGGGAGAACCTTCCAGAAGGACAACCATCTCTGCAGCACTCCACCAATTAGGCCTTTGTTGTAGAGTGGCCAGACGGAAGCCACTTCTCAGTAAAAGGCACAGGACAGCCCACTTGGATTTTGCCAAAAGGCACCTAAAGACTCTCAGATGCTGAGAAACAAGATTCTCTGGTCTGATGAAACCTAGATTGAACTCTTTGGCCTGAATACCAAGCGTCACGTCTGGAGGAAACCTGGTGAAGCATGGTGGTGGCAGCAACATGCTGTGGGGATGTTTTTCAGTGGCAGGGACTGAGACTAGTCAGGATCGAGGCAAATATGAACGGAGCAAAGTGCAGAGATCCTTGATGAAAACCTGCTCCAGACCTCAGACTAGGGCGAATGTTCATCTTCCAACAGGACAACGACCCTAAGCACACAGCCATGGCAACGCAGGAGTCTCTAAATGTTCTTGAGTGGCCCATCTAGAGCCCGGACTTGAACCCGATCAAGAGAGACCTGAAAATAGCTGTACAGCAACACTCCCCATCCAACCTGACAGAGCTTGAGAGGATCTGCAGAGAAGAATGGGAGAAACTCCCCAAATACAGGTGTGCCAAGCTTGTAGCATCATACCCAAGAACACTTGAGGCTGTAATCGCGGTCAAAGATGATTCAACAAAGTACAGAGTAAAGCGTCTGAATACTTATGTAAATGTGATTTTTTTTTTTTTAATAAACTAGCAAACTTTTTTTTTTTAAACAGTTTTGCTTTGTCATTATGGGATATTGTGTGTAGATTGATTATATATATTTTTTAAATACATTTTAGAACAAGGCTGTAACCTAGCAAAAAGGCTAGGGGTCTGAATACTTTCCCAAGGCACTGTGTATTTATGTATGTATGTATGTATGTGTATATACAGTATATATATATATATATATATATATATATCCACTATAGGCACATAGTAAAACAACAACCTACTACATCTAATGATAGGTCAGTAACTGACTGTCTTCCACCCCCTTACTAAGCCATCTTCCTCTCCAGAAAGAAGACAAAACGAGAGAACAACATACGGTCAGTTTTCCAGACACAGATTAAGCCTAGTTCTGTACTAAAAAGCACATATCCTTCTTTGGAATAGATTTTTTTTTAGCCCATCACTAGGCTCAATCTGACTCCAGGAAACCAGCTTCAACAGTATATCTTTTATAGTCTGTCCCTTGCATCAGAAGTGTGTTAAACAGTATACAAGCATGGCAGGCATTGCCCAGTGTGACCACACTGAGCAAAGCCTGGGAGAGACATTAGCACCAACTGGCATGAAGGCTGAAGGTCACTGGCCGCCCCTGACATTTTGTCTGGGCACTCATTTCCTAAGTACATATCCAGATGAACGTTCCCCCTTTTACCCACGTAACTGTTAAGGAAGAGGGGGCTTATGTACAGTATTAAGCTGTCGATAAAGAGGCTGTACAGAATTGCAGTTGCTAAATGTTTACTTCATATTTCCGCTTGAGTATTACCTGTATGGTTCAAATACACATATAAAACCAAACAAACCTTAAGGCTAATAATATAATATTTTGCTCATGGGCGTGGGTAGGTGTGCCCCTTTCTGTCCAATATGGTTATTTCTGGGCAATATTTCAGCCAATTTAAGGAACCCCTTTTGGCTCAAGAGCACTATCAAGAGGCAAAAGTTCATTATAGCCTCTTTAAAGATGTTGGATATTCAGTCCCCTGTTGTGACTACAAATATAAGTGATTGCGTTTCGGTTTTATGAGGGGATAACAGTACACAAAACCTATTCAACTATTTCAATTGAAGTTTGTCAGATATTTTCAATGTAGAGTCAGATGTTTTCAAAGTAGAGTAATGTCAAGATGAAGCCATGTCTCCCGACATCGGTTGAGCAGATCCAGCTATTTGCATCAATCACAAATGAATACAAAATATAAGCAATGTCTGATTTCCTGGTTCTATTTGGCACTTATCTTTAGCATTCAAGTGCATTGGAGGCATATAGCTGGATCTACACAACCAATGTCATGGGATGTGGTTTCATCTTGACATTAGACTACTATAGAGGTTTAAAAATATCTGACAGACTTTGATTTGAATGTGTTATTTCCCTTAAAGGCTACTCACCAACAGTATTTAGTTACATGGGTATAAATGCTATATGACAAAAGTTCTCTGGAATTTCAGCAACCTCAGCATGGTACATTGTATGTAAGTACAAGACATTCAATACGTGTCTAATCCCAACAGAAAGGTGAAACTAGCCTGACAGTCTAATGTGACAATTGGTCTTCCGGTATTCACAGTTTTCCATTTCCAATCTCAACCGCTGTCTTTAAATTTACTCACTCTCCCCTAAATAAGCACTTGGAAGTTGCTGAATTAATTGATTATTTACTTATTCGACATTGGTGAAAAGATATTGAAATGTAAATATGTATTATGAAAATCATTGTCATGTCGGGGAATTGTTTTGGCACAAACTACATTTCAGTAACAGCTTTTCAATTTTGAAGATCTTCTTGCTTTTTACCTATGGCCAATACATCTTGTAACCTGGGCTTAAAATAGCTGGTGTGAAACAACAAATAATTGCATATTGCATGTCATACGTGCTATGTAAGGACAACCAATAGAGGGCGTGCATTTATTACTGTGGGAAAGCCCGCATTGCAACATACAGTATTATTCACACAGTCAATTACGTAACTCTTATCCCTAAACATGACATTCCATTCCAAATACTTCAGAACAGTTTGAAACATATAAAAGCAGCCCGTTTACTTTTCCCCATTTAAAACATTTTATTCAAGTAACATGGTTAAATTGTACATTAATAAAATGGCTTTAAATAGATAATACAAAGGAAAAAAGTCACAAGAAAAAGAGAACCTCCAATACTGAGCCAAAAGTATATACAGGCAACACTGATTGTAAGCTTACTATTAACGTTTTGCATATGACTCTCCCTACATTAAAAATGTAAACAATGGTATATAGTATGTATATAATTTCGATTTTGCCATTTAAGGAGCAAGCTGTCAAACAATTTAAGTATTGCAGCGATGACATATCATCTCAGATACCACCACTGCAGGTCTCTAGTATTTGTAATAGGAATTACTGCCATAACTGCAGTTTATTCATAAGAAAAAGAGACCCCTAACAAGAAGTATTTAAGAAATATGTTAAGGTCAGGCAGCTGTTACATTCATTTCAGGGACGACGTTTAAAGCAGTTGAACACACACTAAGGTGCTCTACTTCCTTCCAAGTAGTTTAGAACGGGAGACACAGTCTATAACTTCCTACACTCTAGCACAGAAAACCTTAACACTTCAAAAGTGCTTATTTCATTCATTTATACATTTTCCAAGTAAGATATTTGTTTCATTAAATTACGACTTACACAACAGTAAGTCTAGCTATCATTACAACATGAGTACAGACTTAAGGGACAGTTCACTCCAAAATCAAAGTTTGTGTTCAGACTTCCAGACTAATGTTGACTTATGTCCACGTCCCATGCCATCAGTTCCAGTGCCTTAAGAAATTATTCATACCCCCTGACTTATTCCACATTTTGTTGTGCTACAGCCTGAACTCAAAATGGATTAAATAGATTTTTTTCTACACAAAGTACCCCATAATGACAAAGTGAAAACATGTTTTTAGAAATTTTAGCAAATTTATTGAAAATGAAATATCTCATTTAGATATGTATTCACACCCCTGAGTAAATACATGTTAGACTTGCCTTTGGCAGTGATTACAGCTGTGTGTATTTCTGGGTATGTCTGTAAGAGTTTTACACACATGGATTGTACAATATTTGCCCATGATTCCTTTTTAAATTCTTCAAGCTCTGTCAAGGTGGTGGTTGATCATTGCTAGACAGCCATTTTCCAGTTTTGGCAGAGATTTTCAAGCCAATTTAAGTGAACATTCAACGTTGTCTTGGTAAGCAACTCCAGTGTATATTTGGCCTTGTGTTTTAGGTTATTGTCCTGCTGACTTTTTCCACATTTTGTTGTGTTACACCCTGAATTTAGATTTGATTAAATGTAGATTTTTTTGTCACTGGCCTACAAACAATATACCATAATGTCAAAATGGAATAGTTTTTTTTGTATTATATTTTTATAAATTATGAAGAAAATTGAAAGCTGAAATGTATTCAGTCAATAAATATTCATCCCATATGTTATGGCAAGCCTAAATAAGTTCAGAGGTAAAAATGTGCTTAATAACAAGCCACTCGGTGTGCAATAATACTGTAGTGTTTAACATAATTTTTTTATTGACTACCTCATCTCTGTACACAACACATACAGATAATTGTAAGGTCCCTCAGTCGAGCAGTGAATTTCAAACGCAGATTCAACCACAAAGACCAAGGAGTTTTTCCAACGTGTCGCAAATTATTGCACCTATTGGTAGACGGGTAATACAAATTAAAAATCAGACATTGAATATCCTTTTGAGCATGGTGAAGTTATTAATTAACCCTTTGGATGGTGTATCAAAAGACCCAGTCACTACAAAGATACAGGCATCATTAGGGTTGCCAACTGTCCCGTATTAGCCGGGATGTCCCTTATATTGGGCTAAATTGGTTTGTTCCATACGGGACCTCCCTTGTCCCGTATATTCATCCAATCACAGTTTAGTGTAAACGCGGCAATTCCTGCAAAGTAATTTCTGTTATTGTTCGGTCGGTTTGGCATATCAAGGAAATATGGATAAACATGCTAAAAAGAAAAGACTGCAGCTACAACAAACAATGTGAAGCCGAAAAAGACGTGGGTTAATGCTGTCAGTGGTGACTCGACGAAAGCTTTCTGTACTTTATGCCGTCGGGAATTGTCAATTGGCCATGAAGGGGAGAATGACCTAACTCAGCATGCACCCACAGAAATGCACAAGGCCACGCTAGCTAAAGGTGCTAGCAATATCGGTGCATTCTTCATGACGTCTACTGAGGAAACTGACAATTGGAAAACACCTCTCCGTTTACCAGTTATTGAGCAGTGCCAACAATCGCATTCTGAAAGCTAATTGCCCAGCTCACATTGCTCATAATGCCTGCAAGCACGCCTGCGATCAGCTGTCAGTGGATAATTGAGACAATTGTTTTACAGATCTACAGCCACTTTTCAGTATCTGCTTCCCGAAGAGAGGAACTGCGCGCATTTTTGTTGTTGTTGCCTTTGTTGACGTTGAGTGGCGTGAAATTCTGCGACATGTTTGCACACGATGGCTCTCTTCATCCAGCTGTCGATCGTCTCCAGCAAAGCTGGCCAGCTCTTACATCATACTTCAGGTCCCTTAGGGAGACCTGTCCTGTGGCACTGAATAGTATTTTTGAGTATGAAGAAAAAACAGAAGCTGCTGAGATTTCTGTGCCTTTTACACAACGTGGGTGTGTTTTTGACCAACTCATAAAAAAGCTGGAGGAAACAACGCTCTCCATCACAGATGTTTACGAGGAAGTCCAAAAGTTCAACATTTAACGATGCTTCAGCTGAAACAGGACAGTTTTTTTCTGATACCAGACCAAGCAGCTGATGGACAAACAATTGTCAGCACAAAGGTCCAAGCAGCAACAGGACTTTGAAGTTCTATGACACCATCATTACATACATTGACAAGTGGTTTGATTTCTCACCAGAAAATGTAATGGTGAAACTGATTGGCCTCTATGAGGAGCTCTCCTTCACTGACCTGGAGCAGGTGGTGGTTGCCCTCAAAATGACAGACAGTCAGTATGGACCAACTCTATGAAGAGTTTTGTGCTAGCCGGGAGGAAATGCAGAAAGCCAGACAGGATACGACAAAATCCACCAGTGAGAAGTAGGTGGCAGTTTTCCAAAACCTAGGGAAAGCCAACTTGATCAACATGTTCAGGATTGTCTCATTTGTCCTCAGTGTGCCAGACTCAAATGCCTTTGTAGATGTCACGGCTGTCTTCCTCTTCTTCCTCTGAAGAGGTGTAACAAGGATCGGACCAATACGCAGCGTGGTAGGTATCCATGTTTTAATATAGAAAACTGAACTATGAACACCAATACAAAACAATAAACGTGACCAAACCGTAACAGTCCCGTGTGGCACAAACACTGACACAGGAAACAATCACCCACAAAATACCCAAAGAACATGGCTGCCTAAATATGGTTCCCAATCAGAGACAACGTTGAACACCTGCCTCTAATTGAGAACCAATCTAGGCAACCATAGACTTACATAAACACCTACAATGAACACAACCCCATGAACTCTACAAAAAAAACCTAGACAATACAAACACCCTAGACGAGACAAAAACACACAAACATCCCCCATGTCACACCCTGACCTAACTAAAATAATAAAGATAACTAAGGCCAGGGCGTGACAGTAGAGAGGACTTTCTGTCTGATGACCATTAAATGGTCAGACTCAAGAAACCGATGTAGCACAGAGCTGATCAAAAATGAACTTCAAATATCTGGGAACTGTGACTTGTCATGTAATGACTTCTCTCTGGCTATGGAAGAGGAGAAAGGACTGCTTGAATCAGTCAAGAGCAGCAAAAAATATGTAGACTTGGTGAGTGACCCATGCCCCTTTTTTGCATTTGAAAAGTTGTGTTTTTGTTGCTGTAAAGGTCCAAATTGTGATTTCTTTGATCATTTACTTTGAAGTTTACATAACGATACAGTTTTAGTAAAGCTATAGGCTAAATGGAGTATACAAATGTTTTGCCTTTCCAATTGATTAAGAATATGAATATACCGTGTATATTCATTCACACAACACCATACCCCCGTGGCACCGTGCACTGGCACACAATCTTTTGTCCCTTATTTGGTAGTGAGAAAGTTGGCAACCCTAGGCATCGTTCCTAACTCAGATAACGGTGAGGAAGGACAACACTCAGGGATTTCACCATAAGGTCAATGGTGACTTTAAAACAGTTAGAGTTTAATGGCTGTGATAGGAGAAAACTGAGGGTGGATCAACAACATTGTAGTTACTCCAAATTACTAACCTAATTGACATAGTGAAGAGAAGGAAGCAGGTACAGAATACAAATATTGCAAAACATGAATCCTGTTTGCAACAAGGCGCTGAAGTAATACTGCAAAACATGTAGCAAAGTAATTCACTTTTTGTCCTGAATACAAAGTGTTATGTTCTGGACAAATCCAATACAACACATTACTGTGTACTACTCTCCATATTTTCAAGCATAGTGGTGGCTGCATCATGTTATGGGTATCCTTGTAATCGTTAGGGACCGGGCAGTGTTTCAGGATATAAAAGAAATGGAATGGAGCTAAGCATAGGCAAAATCCTAGAGGAAAACCTGGTTCAATCTGCTTTCCACCAGACACTGGGAGATGAATTCACCTTTCAACAGGACAATAACCTAAAACACAAGGCCAAATCCACTGTGGAGTTGCTTACCAAGAAGACAGTGAATGTTCCTGAGTGGCCGAGTTACAGTTTTGACTTAAATCTACTGGAAATTCTATGGCAATACCTGAAAATGGTTGTTTAGCAATAATCAACAACCAATTTGACAGAGCTTGAAGAATTTTGAAAATTCTTCAAGCCCAGGTGTGGGAAGCACTTAGAGGCTTACCCAGAAAGACACAGCTGTAATCACTGCCAAAGGTGCTTCTACAAATACTGACTCAGGGGTGTGAATACTTATGTAAATGATATATTTCTGTATTTAATTTTCAATAAATTTGCTAATATTCTAAAAACATGAGTCAGCTTTGATATAAGTTGTGCAAAATGGAATTGGAAGTACAAAATGACACACATCACCAGGGTGTTGGTATTCAGACGAATTCTGCAGGTAGGTAGGTGTTTGATACGCAGTCTTGCTCATGAGAAAATGTGTGATAAGTCTTGTGGCATCTAGCAGTATGTGGAGAGGAGCCGGTAACAGTTTATTTGGATAATCCCATATTGACGGCAAATGGACGTTCAACTAAGCCAGTGGACAGAATTTGTCGAAATTACGTCATTTCAACCAACTTTGCCTGCTGTGAACTATCAACAAATTGTTCAAACAATATCCACTAGCCCTAACCCTTAACCTAAACTTAACCCTATACCTAAACATGACCCTAACTTCAATCCTAAACCTAGCCCTAAACCTAACCCAAACCTCAGCGAATTGTTACATGTCAACAGACTTGAAGTTGAAACTTTTGCTGATAGTTGGAACATATAGACCATCTATAGAGGACTAACTAAATAAAGTGGGACCGAAGAGCAAAGCAATTATACCATTCAATAGTCCCTTGGCCGTAGTAATAAAAAAAAAGAATACACAGTCATCAGGCAGGCATAGTAATAGACGAAGGACTTACGCAGGTGCTCAATTGAGCCAACTTTGAATCAGGCGCTAAGTGAATAGTTCTACGACTCGATTGTGCCGGTAAGATTACAAGGCTGGTTCTAGTCAATGGTCTAGTCAATAAAATGTACATTTTGATTAACTCAATAAAACAAACTGCACATGATCTCACTCATATTATGAACTACATCCATACCACTGTAACATATAATTATATTGGCTCACTAATCAGAGACATTTCAGACAGACATCCAGTAACAGTAAACTGTTGTATCACATAAGGCTCATGTACACATTACAGATTCAGTTGACAATTATTCCCTTGTAAACCAACCGATACCCACCCCAGTACGTAAAAATATTTTGGAGGTGACACTAACAGCTGAAGAGACAAAATGAAGAAACATAATATTTTGGATAATTTGTGTTACATCCCGGTTGAAACTGGTACTTACCATTTCAATTAATTTATACTTACTTTAATTAAGACATTTCTAAGTAACTAAATGGTCAATAACGGACTTTAAAATAAATGATTACCAGTAGACCTGTTAGACACAAAGTGATGGAGCCAGCTCTGAGGGGCCTTGAGACGGGGGTGCCTCTGGCAGTTACACGGTAAACTGCTTGAACATGAACTGGAGGATATACAGTGCCTTCAGAAAGTATTCACACCCCTTGACTTTTTCCACATTTTGTTATGTTACAAAGGGGGATTAAAATGGATTTAATTGTCATTTTTTGTCAATGATCTACACAGAATACTCTAATGTCAAAGTGAAAGAAAAATGCTAACATTTGTAAAAAAAAAAATATATATATATATATAAGAAATAAAACTTCTTGGTAAGATAAGTATTCAACCCCCTGAGTCAATGCATGTTAGAATCACCTTTGGCAGTGATTACAGCTGTGAGTCTTTCTGGGTAAGGCTCTAAGAGCTTTGCACACATGAATTGTGCAACATTTTCCCATTATTCTTTTCAAAATTCTTCAGGTTCTGTCAAATGGGTTGTTGATGACTGCTGGAAAACAATTTTCAGATCTTGCCATAGACTTTGAAGCAGATTTAAGTCAAAACTGTAATTCGGCCACATTCAGTGTCTTCTTGGTAAGCAACTCCAGTGTAGATTTGGACTTGTGTTTTAGGTTATTGTCCTGCTGAAACGTGAATTAATCCCCCAGTGCCTGGTGGAAAGCAGACTGAACCAGGTTTTCCTCTAGGATTTGGCTGGTGCTTAGCTCCATTCCGTTCCTTTTTCATCCTGAAAAACTCTCCAGTCCTTAATGATTACAAGGATACCCATAACATGATGCAGCCACCACTATGCTTGAAAATATGGAGTGCTACTCAGTAATGTGTTGTATTGGATTTGCCCTAAACATAACGCTTTGACACAATTTTTTCAGTATTACTTTTGTGCCTTGTTGCAAAAAGGATGCATGTCTTGGAATATTTGTATTCTGTAAAGGCTTTCTTCTCTTCACTCTGTCAATAAAGTTAGTATTGTGGAGTAACTACAATGTTGTTGATCCATCCTCAGTTTTCTCCTATCACAGCCATTAAACTCTAACTGTTTTAATGTCACCATTGGCCTTATGGTGAAATCCCGGAGTGGTTAGAAAGGACACCTGTATCTTTGTAGTGACTGGGGCTATTGATACACCATCCAAAGTGGAATTAAAATCTTCATCATGCTCAAAAGGATATTCAATGTCTGCTTTTTTTTTTAAATTACCCATCTACCAATAGGTGCCCTTCTTTGCAAGGTATTGGGAAAAACTCCCTGGTCTTTGTGGTTGAATCTGTGTTTGAAATTCACTGCTCGACTGAGGGACCTTACAGATAATTGTATGTGTGGGGTACAGAGATGGGGTAGTCATCCAAAAGATCCTGTTAAAAACTATTATTGCACACAGTCCATGCAACATATTTTATGACTTGTGACACCTTTTTACTCTTGAACATATTTAAGCTTGCCATAATGAAAAAGTTGAATACTGATTGACTGAAGACATTTCAGCTTTTCATTTTTAATTCATTTGTAAAAAATAAAAGAATTGAAAAACATAATTCCACTTTGACATACTGGAGTAGGCACAGGTGAATCTGGGTGATTTCCCCCAAAAAATAAGGTGATTCCAAAATGTAAAAATAAGGCATGATCTGAGTATGAAATGTTGCTCACTGCTTTTATGGCAATAAAGGCATTTAGGCATTCCTTCAAAACAATTAATGTGGGTAATGTTCACTGTCAAAAACATGCCCAATTCCTATGGGAAATGTATGGACAGTGATTATCAAACATTTTATATTTTGTGAGATTGTGAATTGTTTGTAGGTATAAAATAGAATACAGAGTTATCTAACAGTCCAGTGGTCAAATATAGATCAATTCTAGAAATGGCCTTACAAAAATAGAAAACGAGACCCCCTATTACGATCAATAAACTTGACTTTAATTATTATACCTAAACCATCAGCTACTTGTAATCACTTCATAGTAGTGCTATGTGGAAGCGTCAACTATATTGGCGACACTCCCAACACATAAAATTACTCGCCAAATCGGTGAAAAATACAATAGGAAGACCATGGTGAATTCCCTCAAGTGCTTTTTGTTATACAATCGACTCTCGCAGGTTGTCTATTGACTCATGGCTACGCGAATAGGGGGTGACCTCTACGGGGAACACCAAGAGGTTTGGCCCAGCAGGCTCCGGCCAGGTAGGTTCCAGCCCTGTGGGCTCCGACCCTGATGGTTGTGTTTGCTCTGGGAGGTCCAATGGTGGATCAGACGTCACAGGGGCTGAGTGTAACACCACCTCACTGGTGACCTCAACGGGGACCACCAAGAGGAGTGGTCTGCCAGGCTCCGGCCTGGTGGTCTGTGTTTGCTTGGGAAGGTCCGATGGCCGATTGGACACCAAAGGGACCGATATGGGTTGTGCTCGCAACCCAGCCAATTCCATCTCTGCGGCAAGGTCCAGGTCGCTCCCATAGAGCACGTTCATCTTTCGCACCAGAAGTCCCTCCGTCTCCGGGGGCTCCTCGTTCTCCTCCCGCCTTATCTGCCTCTTGGAGCGGCGCATGAAGGAGGCATGCAGGATTGAGCGCTTGAGCAGGTGCTTGCGGTAAGCCCGCTGGATGATCACGGCTGCTGCCTCCTCCTCCTTGCGCCGCAGCGTGGTGGTGATGGGCTCGTAGGAGTCTGTCGTGGGGTTGTTCATGTTGAACTTGGCCTCGATGCTCACCTTCATGGCCGTCATCTCCACCCCTTCGCCCAGCACCTCCTGGGTGACGGCCAGCAGGATGTCCAGGCAGTGAATCTTATCGCCCGTGACCAGGGGCAGGTCCATCGAGATCAGCTTGATCCGGTTGGGCTTGGCGATACGCAGGGGTTCCTGCAGGGTGTCACAAAACTCTGACAGCTTGGCGTATTCGATGAACTGCGTGCCCTCAAGGTCGAACTTCTCCCAGGTCTCTTCGAACATCACAAAGTCATCCTCGCACAGCAGGTCCCCGCTCTCCTCTTGGGCCGTGTTGAAGTTCTCCAGGATGATGGCGATGTACATGTTGACCACCACCAGGAAGGACATGATGATGTAACTGCAGAAGAACATGATACCCATGCCTGGGTTGCCGCAGTTGCCCCGAACGTCCGAGCCCGGGTTCTCAATGTCTGGGTCGCAGTCTGGAGGACCGCTGTTTAGAATTGGCAGCAGAAGACCATCCCAACCCGCAGAGGTGGTGATCTCAAACAGGCAGATAATACTGCTGCCGAACGTCTGGAAATTGAAGATGTCGTCGATGCCCGCCTGTTTTTTGACATAGGCAAAGTTGGACATGCCGAATATGGAGAAGATGAACATGATGAGGAAGAGCAGGAGGCCGATGTTGAACAGGGCAGGGAGTGACATCATCAACGCAAATAACAGCGTCCGAATGCCCTTGGCACCTTTGATGAGACGCAGGACCCTGCCTATCCTAGCCAGCCTGATGACCCTGAACAAGGTGGGTGACACAAAGTACTTCTCTATGATGTCCGACAGCATTATACCTGAGGGGAAATTAGATAAACAATGGTTAATGACCAATCACACCTCTCCATCTACTGTCGAAATAACTCATCTTCAATGCTTTTCAGTGTGACATTTTTCAATTGGAATTTGGTTTACTTTCTGAATTAACTTGATTTTAAATGGAATTGACCCCAACCCTGTTATAACTTGTCTATGACTTATCCTATGTACAGTATACAATAAGGTATACAGTGTAAAGAATCTTGAGGTACATACCCGCGACGGACAGGATGACCACGACAAAATCAAAAATATTCCATCCGATGGTGAAGAAGTAATGGCGAAGGGCAAACATCTTGAGCAGACACTCGCAGGTGAAAACTACGATGAAGGCCAGGTTGATCTTGTAAAGGACGTTTTCCTTCTCCTCGCTTTGGTCGTCCGTCTCCACCATCATGGTGACCATGTTGAGGCAGATGAGGACCATGATGAAGATGTCAAAGAACTGCTGAGTGATGAAGTCAAACACAGCGCCTTGAATCATGTTCTGTAAGGGGCCCGAGGGTCACATGAAAGAGAGAGCGAGGGAGAACACAAACACAAATTTCATTAGGTGTGTTAAATCCAATGTTGTGTAGAACAGGTTAAGATGGGTCAACGATGATGTCATGGCAAAGTCACTCATTTGAATGTCACTGTGTATGTGGTATACTCAGAGCAGGACTTGCAGACTCTAGCCCCATAGCATAATTGAATTATTACTTGTACATGAAATGTATCACACAATCACTGGTCAAAAGATTGACATTGAAATTCTATACATAAAAAATGCACTTTCAACACAAAAGATCATTGATCAAATTATGTAATCCCTATAATCAGCCATTTTATTTATTGAAGGTTCTTATGTAGAGTAAATTTAGTCTTTGATTAGGAAGATGTAATGAATCTTAATACTAGAGAGTAGCATAAGAGTGTGGCTATAACCGAATGCCATTTATGTGTTGCATACCGTAGGCCTTGGGATAGGCTTCACTGGCTTCTTCGAGCCAAGTTTCTTCATGGCTTCATGATATTTCTTCTGCTCCTCTGTCATAAAGATGTCGTCACCAAAGTGCAGGATCAAAATCAAATCAACAATTATTCTGGGCATTTACATGTATACATCAAAATGAATTAAAACTGTACATATTCAATCTCGATTTCTGATTTGTAGTCAATCTGCGATTGGTACATACATTTTTGGACTTTTAAAATAGTTATAAATACAGTTTGATTCTTGAAGAGTATCTGTACAGTATACAGTGCATTCAGAAAGTATTCAGACCCCTTGACTTTCTCCAAATTTTGTTACGTTACAGCCTTATTCTAAAATCCTCATCAAATAATACCCCATAATGACAAAGCGAAAACAGTTAGACATTTTAGCACATTTATTAAAAATAAAAAACAGAAATACCTTATTTACATAAGTATTCAGACCCTTTGCAATGATACTTGAAATTGAGCTCAGGTGCATCCTGTTTCCATTGATCATCCTTGAGAAGTTTCTACAACTTGATTGGAGTCCACCTGTGGTAAATTCAATTGATTGGACATGATTTGGAAAGGCACACATCTGTCTATATAAGGTCCCACAGTTGACAGTGCAGATCAGAGCAAAAACCAAGCCATGAGGTCGAAGGAATTTTCCGTAGAGCTCCGAGACAGGATTGTGTCGAGGCACAGATCTGGGTAAGGGTACCAAAACATTTCTGCAGCATTTGAAGGTCGCCAAGAACACAGAGGCCCCCATCATTTTTAAATGGAAGAAGTTTGGAACCACCAAGACTCTTCCTAGAGCTGGCTGCCTGGCCAAACTGAGCAATCGGGGGAGAAGGGCGTTGGTCAGGGAGGTGACCAAGAACCCGACTAGTCAGGATTGAGGGAAAGATGAATGGAGCAAAGAGATCCTTGATGAAAACCTACTCCAGAGCGCTCAGGACCTCCGACTGGGGGGGAAGGTTCACCTTCCAACAGGACAACGACCCTAAGCACACAGCCAAGACAACGCAGGAGTGGCTTCGGGACAAGTGTCTGAATGTCCATGAGTAGCCCAGCAAGAGCCCGAACTTGAACCCGATCAAACATCTCTGGAGAGAAAATAGCTGTGAAGCGACGCTCCCCATCCAACCTGACAGAGCTTGAGAAAATCTGCAGAGGAGAATGGGAGAAACTCCCCAAATACAGATGTGTCAAGCTTGTAGCGTCATACCCAAGAAGACTTGAGGCTGCAATCACTGCCAAAGGTGTTTCAATAAAGTAGTGAGTAAAGGGTCTGAATATTTATGTACAGTAAATGTTTATTTTTAATACATTTGCAAAAATGTCAAACTTTTTTGCTTTGTCATTGTGGGTTATTGTGTGTAGATTGATGAAGAGAAAAACTATTTAATACATTTTAGAATAAGGCTCTAAAGTAACAATGTGGAAAAAGTCAAGGGGAATGCACTGTATCATTTTATGAATGTACACTAATTGAGTGTTAATTCTTTCGTGACTAATAAATTATATTAGTTGAATTGAGTAAATGCATTCCTCGTTTTACAGAGTAATTATTTGATTAACTACACGCATACAATTTAGTAGGTCTATTGGTAGTTGTTATTTACACTATACACATAGCATATGCTTGGGTACCACATTGACATCTCTGATGTGCTTGCCTCAATAAATGAATGCTAGAACAAGCTATTTGTATCTAGTCTCTTAATAATTGCAGAACGGTGCAAGTTAGACATGTTCATTATTGTCCTACTGAGAGGTGATGTAAGGCTCGCTACTTTGACTAGATTCCTCCAGAGACGTACACGGCCTGTTGCATTTATTCACATATAATGAACGTAGTTTACTATTATATTCAACTAAATTTGGATCAAAATTTGGATCAATACACAATGGTTGGATCATTTCCGAACCTTTACAAAATGGCGACTCATCCAGTTGTTGGGGATTTCTATATCCAACTACATATCCATCTATTAATCACTTTATTTACTAGTTAAAAAAAAGAAAAAAGGATGGCGCTTATCTTTTTCTTTTGCTGGTTGAAATTGTCAATAATAACACCAATGAAAAGATTGAGGGTGAAGAAGGAGCCGAAGATGATGAAGATGACAAAGTAGATGTACATGTAGAGGTTGATCTCATACGAGGGCTGCTCCTCCACCTAGGGGACCATAAATAGTTTCGCTCGTCAAACAAAAACCTTCATTACATACAACAATTCGACTACCACCAATGTGTCCGGTAACACTTTAAAATGACCTTCCTGAATAAGCATGAATAATATCTGACTAACTGTGTATAACTATAAACTTTTTAATAAAAGCATTTTGAAATATTACAATTCACAAGCATTAATCACATTTATGATAATTTATAAAGAATGTATACACATTTTTCAATGGCTTACTCATTAAAGCTATGACTTTGTATTCTGTGGTAATAACTGCTCCCCAAACCAAATGTTTATATTACAGTATCTTATATTTCTATAAGTACCTACTTCTCGAGAGTCCACTGCAGCATACATGATGTCCATCCAGCCTTTAAATGTGGCCTGTAGGGAGACAGGGCACTTTTTTTCAGATACTTTTGAGTACACCAACACCCTCAGAGAAGGAAACAATATTAAATACTTTCGTAGACCAGGGGGTGACCAAGTCTCTTCCTTCAGAGCTACTGGGTATGCAGGCATTTGCTCCAAACCTGTTGTTACACACTTGATTCAGTTAATCGAGTTCCTGGTGAGCAGCTAATTAGTTGAATCAGGTGTGCTAGAGTAGGGTTGGAGCAAAAGCCTGAAGGAGGAAGGGTAGCTCTCCAGGAGGAGGATTGGGCCACAGCTTGAGAGCCAGCGCGCGCCACCCATGCATCTCAGAAACCCCGGCCCTCACCACTTGCAGCAGAGAGAGGTAGCCCAAGCCCACGTTGTCGTAGTTGACTTTGACGTTGACCCAGCGGGCTTCCTGGGTGGCGTGCTGCAGGGCAAGGCAGTCGCTCCTGTTGTTGACCTCGGTGATGGGGAACAGCTCCTCCGTGGTGGTGTTGATGCAGCGGTAGAACTTTCCGGCAAACAGGTTGACCCCCATGATGCTGAAGATGAGCCAGAAGATGAGGCACACCAGCAGCACGTTGAAGATGGAGGGGATGGCGCCGATAAGAGCGTTTACCACCACCTTCCTCCCATAGACAGGACACAGTGCAGTCAAAACCATTAAAGACACCTCCGTTACAATAGTCAGCCGTGACCACTGCAGTCACCACCGCCCAATAGTAAGTCATGCTCCCCGCAGTCAAAATAGTCAGTCATGACTGCTAACACCACCTTCGTCACAATAGTCAGTCATGACCACTTACATCACCTCCATCGCAATAGTCATAGCTAACCACAGTCAACTCTGTCACAAGACGTCACTGTCAGAGATGGATGCGTTTAGGATTGTCTGTATTAGCATTTCTGTCGGCGTGTCTGTCGATGTGTGTCTTTCTGTGTCTGCGTGGATATTTAAGTGTGTATGTACTGGTAGGTTTGAAACAGTTACTCACCCTCATTCCCTCAAATCTTGACAGGGCTCGAAGTGGCCTTAGAGCCCTGAGTGTTCGAAGAGACTTGATTGGTCCAAGTTCAGAGTAGCCCATCCAGTTAGCTCCTAAAGTGACTAAGGAAACCTGAGGCAGGATTGTAACGTCATTGTAGTCACCCAACATCTCGTTATATGCTTGTACGAATGAAGAAAACTTTACAAATTGAATGTCTTGTATTTTCTGCCAAGCAGGATAACACATGTCAATTACTTGCGGAGGTTACAAGGTAACACAAATGTCAACGTCTTCCTTGATTTTCACATTCATGTATTATTGAGCTCGCCCACAACAGTGATACTAGTTGTAACATTGCTTAACCCACGTTTCATTCTGTGTAAATATCACTCCAAAAACAATTCAACGGAAACTTACATCCACAATTAGGAAGTCCAGCCAACACCAAGCGTTGGTGAAGTAGGTCTTGAAGCCGTACGCCACCCATTTTAAGAGCATCTCAATGATAAAGACATAGGTGAAGACTTTGTCTGCATACTCCAGGATGATTTTGATAGTTCTTCGCCTCTCAATGTAAATATCCTCAAAAGCCTATCAGAAGTGAGCCAAAGAAAATGGATCTCAATATAACTAGTGGCCTTCCCAGAGAACGTTAAAAGCAGAAGAAAAAATAAATATATATATGAAGTAACACTTTCTGAATACATTTATTTATCAGGTGAGCCAAGGTCAAAAGTCAAATAGCTCGGTAATGGAGAATCAACTGTAAATGGGTCAACGACCAGGGACTCACTCACCAGAGCTCCACTGCTTAGGAGGATCATGAAGACTATGAAGGTCTCAAAGTAGTCGTGTTCCACGATGGTGAAACAGGTCCTGCGGAGGTTCCACCACTTCTTGCCTCTGCCCTGAGAGACGTCAAATGTCAGACACGGCCATCGCGCGATACAGCCTGAAGAGAGAGAGAGAGAAATGCCAACATGGTGTTTTTGTATGCTTCATTTGGACTGTTTCACTCGCCCCTGAGGTGCTGTCTGTGTAGCATAGCCTACAGTCTAGCCAAGTCCTGAGCGAGTTGGACAATCCCGCAAATAAAAGATGTGACGAATCATGGCAATCACTTTACTGACATTATTAAGACGTGACTCCAAACTCTTTGGTCCCACCTTACATGAAATAGAATATAGTAACTCTCTCTGTGAATTCTGATGTGCCAATGTGTGTGATATGGGACAAAGTTTACAGATATTTCCACAAGTAAATTAGACATCAAACACTTGATATTAGCGTTGCATTTTTGTAATTTAGTAACAATACATTGTAAAGACCATGACAATCAGGAAACCCAACCCAGATCTATTTAAGCAGGGGACAGTATTTCCTGTGTACCATCAGTGAAGCAAGCTTCTGGTTCCTCTGGCTCTGGCTCCTCCTCTTCCTCCTCTTCCACAGGCTCTGGTTCAGGTACATAGTCCAGCGTGCTGCAGACCGAGGACTCGTCACCCACTGCACCCAACAACTATGGATGGAGAGGAGAGAGACTGAGTGAAAATCTCAGCCACAACTTCAGGATAGGAGAGAGAGGAGAAATCTAACTCATGTAGGATTGTGAACTCAGATTGAAGAGAACCACCAAGTGAGATTTGTCCTCATTCTTGTACTTGTTTGCTTAAATATCCAGGTAACACTTTACATGGTAATCTTTATAAGATTTATGAAGGTTTATAAGTAGTTTATTAACTGATAATTCTTAGTTCATAGATAAAGCAGAGTACAATTATCGTCTTCAGTTTGCCATCATACTGTACCTTTACGTGATCACCATGTCCATTTTCTTCATCTGATGTAAAAGACCCACTGTCATCATCATCGTTCTCAAAGTCCGGCTCCCCCTGGGCAATGGGCACATTGAGGCTCATCTCGCCGTCTGCCTGAAGCCCGTCCACACAGTTGGTCATCCCGTCGGCCATCTTGGAATCCTGGCACGTGTCTAAGTGGTTTAGTCCAAAGGTCTCCTTTTCGGGGTTTCCTTCGATCCCCTCACCCCCTTCCTTGTCCCCGGTGGCTTTTTTGCCCAGTAGCTGCAGGACCATGTGGCGGACAAAGGCTTTCACCCAGTCGATGCCCCAGTTGATCCTGCCGATGGCGATCTGGAGGTTGTTCATCTCACCGTCGTCATCACTGGACAGGTTGTCTCCACTGAATGAGCTGAGCAGCAAGGCCAGGAAGAGGTTCAGCACCTACAGGGAGATAGAGGTGGCAGTTATCTTTGAAGGTTAGAGAGAAGGTGTCTGACAGGGCAGTGTGGGGAATCTGATCTTACTTTACTCCCAGCTACTCCCAGCCTTATGCGTTTGTATGAGGGAGGTGTCCTGGGAGAATTAAAAGACAGCCAAAAGACACATATATTATATTCTGCTCCTTGGCTTAGTGACTTACTGCGAGCTTACAGGCAGCTGAGCGAAAAATGGAGGAAAACTAAACTTCCGGAGGACCTATCATCCTTCCACTCTCTCCTCTCTACCTTCTCTTCCTCTGTATGCACTGCTAAAGGCACTTTCTATCACTCTAAATTTCAGGCTTCTGCCTCTAACCCTAGGAAACTATTTTCTACCTTCTCCTCCCTCAATCTTCCACCCCCTCCCTGCTCCCTCTCTGCGGACGACTTTGTCAACCACTTTGAAAAGAAGGTTGACAACATCCACTCATTAAATCAGCCTACTGAGTCCACTGGTCCCACTCACATAGAACTACCCTACGCCTTGACCTCTTTCTCCCCTCTCTCTCCAGATAAAATCCTGCGTCTAGTGAGGTCTGGCCCCCCAACAACCTGCCCGCTCAACCTCATTCCCTCCTCCCTTCTCAAGACCATCTATGGATACCTTCTCCCATTCCTCACATCCCTCATCAACTTATCCCTGACCATTGACTGCTTCCCCTCGGACTTCAAAATTGCCCGAGTCGATCCTCTCCTCAAGAAATCACTCGACTCCTCTGAGATCAAAAACTACAGACCAGTATCCCTTCTATCTTTTCTTTCCAAAACACTTGAGCGTGCTGTCTCTGACTAACTCTCTCGCTATTTCTCTCAGAACAATCTTGACCAATAACCTGTCAGGCTTCAAGACGGGTCACTCAACCGAGACTGCTCTTCTCTGTGTCATGGAGGCTCTCCGCCAGTGTTGTGTTCGAGACCACCTAAAGCGGGACCGAGTCAAGACCAAGACCGGAGGGGGTGAGAACGAGTCAAGACCGAGACCAGGAGGGAGACAAAGGGTCCGAGACCAAGCCAAGGCTGAGACCAGAAAAATGTGAGTCCAATTCAAGACCAAGATTGTAATTTTGTCAAATCATCACCATAATAAGAGTTTGAAATGTCCAGTATTTCTGTGTTCATATTTCCGAACAACATATGGATTCTTTAGACATTAAGAATGGTGAAATGCTGAATGCTGGGGGAAAATAGAGCCACTCTACAAATTATTACTAACCCAAACACAGTGGGGAACATTGAGTGCCTCCTATAATAATACCTCCAATTACATCATACTTTTCAATGATGTTCTGATTTAATCTATTCAGTTTTTGTTGAAAAGGGTTAACACCGAAGAGAAAGAGAGATCCAATCAGGATTTTTCTTTAGTGGTCTCTGGGGAGATAAATGTAGCTAGCTAAGTCAGCCATTGGCTACCAAAAAATGTATGGAAACTTTTGCCTTCTCAAAGGCCAACAGGTCATTGCGCAACAGCGAGCAGTAGTTTTCCAGTTTATCCACGGTCTAGTAGGCTAGGTTTGCAGTGGCTGCAGCAGGTGTTATTGAAGAGGAAGTTGTTGCTAATTTGTTAGCTTCTCCCTTTTCAAGAATAACTTTCAACAACAAGCTGAGTTTCAAATGATCATCATCTGGTGAGTGTAACTGTGTTTTTTATTGCAGGGCGCTTGCTGTTATCCATCTCTTTGAAAATAACTTGTTGCATTTAAACTTTAGGTCAGCGGTTACTTTGTGTGCTAAATGTGAAATGTTTCTGCAATGGGAAGTAGTAGTTGTACATTTCCATTAGGAAATGCTTAGCCTCATGGTTGTGTTTTTGTATTCTTTTGAATAGGCAACTACCATGGTCTTGTAGTGGATGCAAGCTTCAACTGGAAGCCAGTGGAGTGTGAGATGTAGCTGGGTGATATGGTAGAACTTCAGAAGGTTGAAGACCAGGTGGGCTGCATCGTTCTGGATAAGTTGCAGGGGTTTGCTGCCCGCTCAGTCCAGTCCAAGCTCTTCTCTGTCCTGGCACCCCAATGGTGGAACCAGCTTCCCCTTGAAGCTAGAACAACAGAGTCCCTGCCCATCTTCTGAAAACATCTGAAACCCTTCCTCTTCAAAGAGCATCTTAAAAGATTGCCTTTCATGTACTAACACTCGCACTTAATAGCTACTTTATTAAGGAAAATGTGCTTACAATGACTGTGATATATGGTTGTCCCACCTAGCTATCTTAAGATGAATGCATTAACTGTAAGTCTCTCTGGATAAGAGCATCTGCTAAATGATTAAAATGTTAATGAGAGAGAGAGAGAAAATTAAGAGAAGCAAACCTACGCTATTTTCACGTGCCTCCTAAACAGGAACGTTTGGGACGCACGTGTGTCACCAAGCCTCGTGCTGTAAAATAAAGTGAATCCGTTTAATCATAAACCTGGGCGTCTCGTATACATAACACATATAAAGTTGATGTCGTTCTGTGGTGACAATATAATGTTGTCTGCGATTCTTTTGGAGGTGGCTATCTTTAGTGTCTAAACCCCGTTAGACCATATCTGGGTTCTTATTTCTCAGATTAAGATGTAGATCATGGTTACATGGTGGACTGGGCAAGGCTGATCTCTCTCATTCCTCTGTAAGGAGCTGTGAATCAGCCAGAGGCCCTGGGAAAGGGCTGAGAGGGGCAGAAACACAAGGCCTAGGGGGTTAGCAGCACAGGGGCCTCAAAGGGCTAGAAATTAAGTGCTATGGTAGGGGTGGATAGGGCTGTGGAGGGAATCACAAAGTGTGTTGAGACATAGGGCTGACAAAGGTCTAACTTGTCGCTAACATAATAACACAACAAAGAAAAAAAGGACTTGGGGGGGGCAAACTGGACTGAGAATGGTAGAAGTAGTCTCAAATACAGGGCTTGTAGGAGAGACATCGGGGGAGAAACAGGCTGGAGGGGAGCAGACAATAAAGAGTTCAAATCGAGATGATGACCAACCAAAAAAAAGACATTGTAGGCTGCCACTCAGAGCAGCCTATTGTTACTGTGCTCGTAAGTCGCAACTGTCCTCAAAGGAACATCCCCCATATTCCATACAGCGCGTGTTCATGTGATGGGGACATTTGATTACCTTCCCTGTCAATTAGTGATGCATTCTGCAGACGTCTCTCTCTTGGATCTGATCCCCGAGCCCCTCTCGCCGGGCGCCGCTCAGCTGTCCGTGTTTGTTCCGTCCGTGCCAGGGGGCTCACTTAAGCTGGGTCTTAGCAGATACCCAAGGTCAGAACCACTGTTTGCTGCCTCAAGTCATTTGACTTAAATAGATAGAAGCCCCCCCCCCTCCCTCCCTCCCCCAATGAATAAATAGACTGTTAAAATAGAATGACAAAACACCATCATTGTGTAGTAAAACCACAAAATGTAACGCAACTGAACTGAGATCTGGTGTTGTAAGTTATAGTAGAGGTAATGTGTAAAGTGGGCCTTCATTACTGGTTTTCATGTGAGAGAACTGTTCAGAATTCTCCCATTCTGAGGTATGGAGGTGGAGAGAGGGCATTAGTGGAAGGTGTGCCCTCTAGCAAACTCTATAAAACAGGCAAGTTTTTGGGCACCTCTGTATTCGGACACATATTTAACCCCTTGTTTTTCTTGGCACCAAACTACCTTCATACTTCCATTAATTTGAATGGGTAACAAATGAACAAAAGCGGAGAACACCATTGTGTTCATGAGTCTCCCCTTTCCATAGTGGTCATAATAGTTTCTCTAGGCCAAACCGTTCGGACGCTACAGATGTTTTTGTGAGAAGACCGTGGTCTCATGGTACGAACACCGCTGTAGCTCGGCAACCTTCCACCGCAGATGCGGAAGGCCGACACGGTGGATTGAGACGCAGCGCAGTCAAAAAAAACTGATATCTCTACCTTAAACTGACGGAGTTTGATGGGGATTTTTTTATTATGCTAACTTAGATTCTTAAGGATTTTAACTAAACTTTTTGTAATTTAAGTGCATAAATATTTTTTTTATCATGATTAATCGCATTGTCTGAAAGCGTTACAAATACATTGAAAACATCCAAAATACATAATCTATACAGATAAAATCTACAATGCAATGTAAAAACAAGTTGACATCGAGTAGGGTGTCTACCAACTCTACCCAGAGGTGTTGAAAACGAACTTGTGATTAAATTTCATTTTCTTATGTTATAAAATACATTTTAACAAGGCAAATGTGATTATTCATGTTCTCAATCGTTCAGTGGGGTCTTTCTCTAACATTATATCCAAAAAGTCCGATTTCGTAACCTAATCTATCCCATAATAAGCACCAAGCACTGTTGACATGGAGGTGCAGGTTACTAGCAACAACTTTTGAGGATTTTACATTTTGTGGTGGTCGTCTTCAAAGTTGTTTACCCGGTTAACAAAAAGCTAAATTACCATGATACAAGTTTAAATAAATGTAAAAGGCTTTGAAAATAAAACGCTTGTATTACACTTAGTGCTCCGTTGCCATTTCACAGAGATACACTTGTTTTTGTAAGAAATCTTCAAAAGAGAACAGGAATTTCTAATTAATATGAGAAATGTACACTAAAATACGACATGTCATGTCTCAAAATCGATATCCGTCTTGCCTCTATATATTGTTTTATGTCCTGGGAATTCAACAAGAAAGATGAGTTCATCGGGAAAGTGAGTATGTCAGGTAGCCAGTAGCCTTAATTCTTTCAGAATCCAGCCTAGCTGACATGACTACATTTTCCATATTTTTGACCACTTTTTTCCTCTGGCCTCCATTGATTTAATCACCATAATTCTGACTGTCCTACAAGGGTAAACAATCCAATAACTTTTAAACAGATCCCCTATCTCCACTGGGATTCTCTGCCTCTAACCCTATTACGTGGGCTGAGTCACTGGCTTACTGGTGCTCTTTCATGCCGTCCCTAGGAGGGGTGCGTCACTTGAGTGGGTTGAGTCACTCACGTGATCTTCCTGTCCGGGTTGGCGCCCCCCTCCGGTTCGTGCCGTGGGGGACATCTTCGTGGGATATACTCGGCCTTGTCTCAGGGTAGTAAGTTGGGTGGTTGAAGATATCCCTCTAGTGGTGTGGGGGCTGTGCTTTGGCAAAGTGGGTGGGGTTATATCCTGCCTGTTTCGCACTGTCCGGAGGTATCGTCCGACGGGGCCACAGTGTCTCCCGACACCTCCTGTCTCAGCCTTCAGTATTTATGCTGCAATAGTTTGTGTCGGGGGGCTAGGGTCAGTCTGTTATATCTGGAGTATTTCTCCTGTCTTATCCGGTGTCCTGTGTGAATTTAAGTATGCTCCCTCTAATTCTCTCTCCTTCTCTCTCTCTGAGGACCTAAGGACTACCTAGCCATATGACTCCTTGCTGTCCACAGTCCACCTGGTTGTCCTGCTGTTCCAGTTTCAACTGTTCTGCCTGCGGCTATGGAACCGTGACCTGTTCACCGGACGTGCAACCTTGTCCCGGACCTGCTGTTTTCGACTCCCTCTCTACCGCACCTGCTGTCTCTAACTCTGAATGATCGGCTATGAAAAGCCAACTGACATTTACTCCTGAGGTGCTGACCTGTTGCACCCTCTACAACCACTGTGATTATTATTATCTGACCCTGCTGGTCATCTTTGAACGTTTGAACATCTTGGCCATGTACTGTTATAATCCCCAACCGGCACAGCCAGAAGAGGACTGGCCACCCCTCAGAGCCTGGTTCCACTCTAGGTTTCTTCCTAGGTTCTGGCCTTTCTCGGGAGTTTTTCCTAGTCACCGTGCTTCTACATTGCATTGCTGTTTGGGGTTTTAGGCTGGGTTTCTGTAGAGCACTTTGTGACATCGGCTGATGTAAAAGGGCTTTATAAATCAATTTGATTGATTATGATCGAGACATGAGTTTTGGACCATTGGTTTTCTTAGAGGATTACATACACAATTAACATATTATTTGACCCATTGGTCAAAAGATTAGCTTTTAATTGGACACCCTACATTGAGGTAAAAAATGTGTTCTTTATGAATTTATCTACTTACTTTAGAAAAAAATCAAGAAGGCAATATTCTTGTAAATTCGTTTTTTGTTTGTTTTGCTTTTTATGCACTGAGATTTTTTAAATATATTTTTTTACCCCTTTTTCGTGGTATTCAATTGGTAGTCTTGTTCCATCGCTGCAACTCCCGTATGGACTCGGGACGCCCGCTTAACCCAGAAGCCAGCCGCACCAATGTGTCGGAGGAAACACCGTACACCTGACGACTGTTTCAGTGTGCATTGCGCCCGGCCCACCACAGGAGTCGCTAGTGCGCGATGGGACAAGAACATCCCTGCCGGCCAAACCCTCCCCTAACCCGGACGACGCTGTGCCAATTGTGCACCACCCCTTGGGTCTCCCGGTCGCGGCCGGCTGCGACAGAGCCTGGACTTGAACCAAGATCTCTAGTGGCACAGCTAGCACTAGCTAGCACTAGCACTGTGATGCAGTGCCTTAGACCAGTGCGCCACTCGGGAGGCCTGCGCTTTGAGCATTTTTTGTAATGAAAAATTAAGTTAAATAAATCATTATTAATCTACAGCTCACTTTGAGCAAATTCTGATTTTTTTGACAGCCCTAATAAAAATGATCTGGTATATTGTGATGTTGTGTAATATGATTACGGGATTCGTAGAGTGACACTACTGATAGTGGTTGGCTTAGATGCCTTGGTATTGCATTGAACCACAAGTGATGGCTAAGACAATCCACTCCACCTATGATGGCGTGCAGGATGGGAGGCACTGTCCCTGTCATTACTCCTCATCTTCCAGAACAAGGACATGCAGATGAGCTGTTAGCAGCTGATCACACAAGCACAATATTTGCGGCGTGAGGCCAAATGCATTTCCTCTCTCTGGTGGTTATTAATAGACTCAAGCGGAAATGGCTATTCTCATCCCGACGAGCTAACAAAAGCACTGGGGATTCGCGCCAACACTAACATGGCTTTTTTTTGTGTCTCACACCCCCTCAACCCCCATCCAAGTCCCCTGCTGCTACTGTGTCTTCCAGGCAAACAGCACATAAACCGAGACACTACACTGTTAAAATGAAGTGCATTAACACTAAATCTAGTGGCAACTGAGCTGCCACCACCTTAAAGGAGATGAGACCTTAACTTTATTGAAGTATTGAAACACTTGGTTGTGAAGGTATTGGGACAGATTTAAGGTGTACTGAAACATTCATCCTGAGGTGTTCTGAAACATGACAAGGTATGTTGTAACATCACATAATCAAGAGTTGTGCAACACCTTGCCAAAGACTGGAGAACTAACCCAGAAAAGGTTGAAAACACCATTATGGCGTTTCAACTCCTGTCTAGCGCAGAATTAGATCCCTCCTTCTGGAGTTTCCAAATACTGTAAATGGGAGTGCCTCTTATTGTACAGTGGTTCTTTCTTTAAAAGTTGCAGCGTACTGCAGCACAGCATGCGGGGCGCCGCAGAATTCTATGGCACGTTATTTAAGTGTCAGCCATTGTTGCCAGAATGACGCAATTTACCACAATCTGCCACCATCTACCACAAACGGTCGCGGCATAAGCTCAAAACTTTTAAAGGAAGAACCACTGTATATTCCCTACTCTGATATGGTTTGTTGATTAACTCCTCATTGGTAATTCCAAAAGGTCAAATGTATTTTTACTCGTTACGCGCTTCAGCACTCGGCGGTCCCGTTCTGTGAGCTTGTGTGGCCTACCACTTCACGGCTGAGTCGTTGTTGCTCCTAGACGTTTCCACTTCACAATAACAGCAATAACAGTTGACCAGAGCAGCTCTAGGCAGGGCAGAAATTTGACAAACTGACTTGTTGGAAAGGTGGCATCCTATGACGGTGCCACGTTGAAAGTCACAGCTCTTCAGTAAGTCCATTCTACTGGTTGTCTATGGAGATTGCATGGCTATGTGCTCTATTTCATACACATGTCAGCAACGGGTGTGGCTGAATATAGCCGAATCCACTAATTTGAAGGCGTGTCCACATACTTTTGGCCATGTAGTGTGTCTGTTCTTGGTGTCTCTAGGGTGCCAAAAATAGACTCGCCATCAGCTGTGTGCACAATATCTCCTGGATTGACTGAGCATTACAATACTATAATCGTTAGGTCTGCAGAGATTTCGAACAAATGTTACTGAGATTTACAAGTTGACAGTAGTGACAGATGTTCACAGTTGGGGACTGCGTGTGTTGTTGAGAGGCATTATCTAGGATCTCTAGAATGTTCACTATACTTAAAAGATTTATTGTGCCCTCGCATTGAATATCTATTTATACTTCCATACAACCCTAATTAAAGGGATAGTCTTTACGTAACCAGATAAGACAGTGTCTGTCCTATATTTGAGAGATATAAGTAAGCTCAGAAAAAAATATATATATTACCCGTATACATGTGTAAATTCCCTATTCACTTCCATACATTTTTTCAGCCTGGTACTAGGTTACCTTCAGACGAGTCCTCTGAGGCTTAAGCGTCGTAGAGCAAAACAACTGATATGTACGTATTTGAGAGCATCTCAGCTTTCCATAGTGGGTCATAATATAGTTTCTTACCCAAACCGTTTGGACTCTGGACGTTTTCGTGAAAACCAATTTTCGGGACGTTTCCTGGTCTGACAAACACAACTGTAGCTCCGCCACCTTCCACCGCAGATGCGGAAGGCCGACATCGGCGGATACGGTGGGTTGAGACGCTGATATCTCTAGCATAAACAGACTGATTTTGAAGGTGATTTCATTTATTATGCGAATTAGATCCACACGGGAGTGGGCATCGACTCTATGGTGAAACAGCTACGGCCGTTTGCGATATTACAACAACAAAGAAGTTAATGAAAACAACAAACACTGTTTTTTTCCCCCTCTGACATTTCACATGCAATAGAAGAGCACAATATGCACCGCTATTTTTTTTACCATGTTCCGCGACCCTCCTGAGCTCGGTAACAAAAACAATAAGAATGTTGGAGGGGCGTCCGTGGTGCTATTTCCCACTACTGCGGATCTCAGCTTTAAGGATGATGGGTTAGGTTTAGGGATTAGGGTTACAGTTGGGTGTCTGCTGCACTCACCACCAGGTTTCCGATGACCATGACCATCATGAAGACCACCAGGCACATCCCGGCTCCGGCCACCTCCATACAGTCCCACATGGTCTCGATCCACTCCCCGCACAGGATGCGAAACACGATGAGGAATGAGTGGAAGAAGTCGTGCATGTGCCAACGCGGCAACTCACAGTCGGTGGCAATCTTACACACGCATTCCTTGTAGCTCTTGCCGAAGAGCTGCATGCCCACCACGGCGAAGATGAAGACGATGATGGCCAGCACCAAGGTCAGGTTGCCCAGAGCGCCCACAGAGTTGCCAATAATCTTGATCAGCATGTTGAGCGTGGGCCACGACTTGGCTAGTTTGAAGACACGCAGCTGCCTCCAACACATAGTACATTAACAGACAGACAACACACAAATTGCATTTTTCATGGCTTGATGTGCTCTTGATGCAAGTTCCTTGTTGTACATTGTCCCTGTAAACTAAATGAGTACAATAAAGTTAATCTATGAATACTATTTCACAGACATGAATTGACTGGAAATCAGTGTGTCTTACCAAACGGAAAGACCTGAGAACGGACAGGCCTTGGACATTGGCTAGACCTAACTCCACCAGACTGAACGTGACAATGATACTGTCGAAAATGTTCCAGCCGACCTGGAAGTAGTAGTAGGGATCCATGGCGCAAAGCTTGAAGACCATCTCTGCTGTGAAGATCCCGGTGAAAACCTAGAGAGGGATTCATATATCAGAAATATAAACAAGTTGTCATTTGGATACATCATGTCAAAAACCATAACTCGGATGTTAAGAAATTGTTCTCATCAACACAAGAAAAGACTAAGTAATATCCGATTCAAGCGAACGACATGACACCCATGAAGCTACAGTAGCAATGCAAGTTTGAGCTAGCAATACAGCTAGCTTTACACACCTAACATCTACCTCTAAACTACCCCTTTAAAAGTTGTTACCAGGTTCCCCACGGAGAGCATGTGGTCAAACTCTGGGCTCATGGGGTAGTGCTCCATGGCCATGAAGAGGGTGTTGAGCACGATGCAGATGGTGATGCCTAGGTCCACGAAGGGGTCCATCACAATAAAGAGCAACCACTTCTTCAACCATACCCAGGGCACGCAACAGTCCCACTTCAGGAACGTGTCGGCAAACTTGTACCAGCCGGGCGGACAAGGCTTCTGGGCGTCTTCCAGCTCTATTAGAAAGAGAGGGGAGGTTTAGATGACCAGTTCAATAATAATGTTTTAATAGAAACATAATAACTAACAATTTTTTTTTATATGATTTGGTATTATGGCCATTATGGATGGATTATGGTATTATGGCTGTTATGAAGTAAGAAAAGACAACGAAACAAAGTTATCCAAGACTACTAAGACACCCCTAGAATATTGATCTGGCATTCCAGCAAAATGTCCTGCGCTAAAAAGTGACAGGAGGGTGTGAGTGGATGATTGACAGAATTAGGGATATTTGCCATTCATTGCCCTAGTTCAACGTTCTTTGATTTTAAGAACATGCATTGGTGACATTCATGTGTGGTTAAATGTGTACAAATACGGGCAATCTTTCTGTTCTATACTAAAAAGCAAAAACAACAAGTAAATGAAATGCAACGGTGGGTAACACCAGAATTCATGCCCGTGGTGCCAGCACGCCCTGGAAGTTTGAAATAGCTCAAGCTTAGCACCAAGAGGGCATGCAACTGTACATTAACAGGGCTCTCTCCCCCCTCACTCACACACACACACACACACAATGTGATTGGCTGCTCTGTGTGTGACAGACTTCAGACAATGCTACTGTAATGAGCGGTGGGTGGGAGGGGTGGGTCAGAAGGCCATGTCTACAACCACATGATAAGCTAGGCAATTACACTTCACATTAGAGCGAAGACTGCATCCACTCCCAACTAAGCCTAGTGTATTTCTAAACTTGCCTGAGGGACTTGACATATCTCCTACTGTGGACGGTTATGTTTGTCTCACAGGCAAGAAACAGACCAATGACATACAGTACATTTCATGGCATATGTATGATAGTAGCTGAAGTAGACATAGACACAAATATTTGTATGCATTATGAATGGATCTACAAGGGACATTTTTTCTGAAAATACACTGAACAAAAATATAAACGCAACACGTAAAGTGTTGATCCCATGTTCCATGAGCTGAAAGAAGATCCCAGAAATTCTCCATACACACAAAACGATTATTTCTCTCAAATTTTGTGCACAAATTTGTTCACATTCCTGTTAGTGAGCATTCGATCCTTTGTCAAGATCATCCATCCACCTGACAGGTGTGGCATATCAAGAAGCTGATTAAACAGCACCTTGTGCCGGGGACAATAAAAGGCTGCACTAAAATGTGAAGTTTTGTCACACAACACAGTGCCACAGATCTCTCAAGTTGAGGGAATGTGCAATTGTCATGATGACTGCAGAATGTTCACCAGAGCTGTTGCTAGAGAATTCCATTTTAATGTGTCAACCATAAGCCACCTCCATCATGGTTTTAGAGAATTTGGCAGGACATCCAACCGGCCTCACAACCGCAGACCACGTGTAACCATGCCAGCACAGGACCTCCACATCTTCACCTGCGGGATCCCCTGTAATGGGGAAAAACTAATTCTGATTGGCTTCCCTCCCAGGCCCATCCATGGCGGCGCCCCTGCCTAGTCATGTGAAATCCATAGATTAGGGCCTAATGAATTTATTTCAATTGACTAATTTCCTTTTATGAACTGTAACTCAGCAAAATCTTTTAAATTGGTACATGTTGCGTTTATATTTTTGTTCAGAATACAGTTATCAATGCAGGGCTGCATTTCACTCTCTTCCCGAAAAAAAATCCTGAATTAAAATGATATCATTGTCATTGTTGATGATATCACAATGGTAATACTATCATTCAAGAATCATCGTCATCATTATCAGCATTTTCACCATTGTTGTCGTCATAATCATGACCATCACTATGTGTCGCTCTCTTACCCTCCATGACGGTGGTGAGAACACTAACAGCACTCGCCGATCTGTTCTTCAGGCCTGGCTGCTCCAGATGGAACATGCTGTCCTCTTTGAGCTCGTCCTCTGGAACCGACTGGGGGGGTGGGGTTAAGTCTCATCATCACTGGCCACTAAACATCTTACATGCTGTCTACACCGCATGCGGGAGCTTTACAAAATAAATGTACACATACATATTATTTAATCATTGCACCCGCACTACTAGCGTGCGCTAGCGAGCATCTGCGTAGCTGGGCGCTAAAATAGAACTTGGTTCTATTTGTGACGCTCAACGTGCTGCAAGTCCTGCCTCCCAAATCTCCTCATTGGTTTTTAGGAGCATATACCCATGTGGGTGATTAATTGTCGAAGTAGAGGACCTTGTGCATTTCAGGTAAAATAACAACCCAATGTTTATATCCCAGGACAAATTAGCTAGCAACAGCAAGCTAGCTAGCTAACTTCGCCATAAATGTTTAATGCTTTTCGACCTGGCCCCAAATTAATATAATTGGATCAGAGTTTGTTTTGATATTTCAAAATATCATTTGTTTGACCAGACCGCATGGCCACACGTGTACATACGGTCTGGTAAGCATGTTAGGTGTCATTGAACTCTTACGATAGAAGGGTTGTGTATACAAGACAACAAAGACCAATAGCCAAAACAACCTGCGTTTACAAATTCACATCAAAAGAATGAGACAAAACAAACTGCATTCCCACCACTGTGGACCCATTCTGACCTATGAACGTTGACCTGATAAGATAAACATTAGCAAGGAGAGGTCACACTGACCTCCGACTCAGAGGACACTGGTACGATGGCCAGACGGGGCACGATTCTCCCATTACAGTCCTTGATAACATCATCTCCGAGGCTCTGCTCGTCATCCGCAGAGCCCCCGTATGACCCAGAGTGATGACTAAGCTCTTTCCGACTGGTCAGGGTCGCCTGACTTCCAGCAGCAGCATCAGCTTGCTCCTGTGAAACACCAATGATAAATCGTTCTAAGTTAATTGTGTAAAGTAGGCCTGCCACTGGCCTACCGGACAGGCCGTGGTGAAAACATTTGCACACAAAAATGCAGTCAAAAGTTGAATTGACTATGATTTAATTTACCTTGGATAATGCAGCCCATTTGTGTAGGCTATTAGCCAGACAAAACAATACATAGTGGCTGAATTTATCCTCAAGCAAAAAATCATTTCCTAATTGTTAGGCTATTTGAAGTGTAATTGTTATAAAACCTTTGTAGTAGCTAAATGGTATATAGTTAAAGATAGGAGGCTAGACTGCATGATGAAACAATCCCTAGTAAGCTAGTGTTTTGAGGGTGGACTGTATTTCTATCCAAGCTGGTAGAGTGAGGTGGGCTCATGTCATGCAGGTTAAGGTAGGCTATACAGGACAGTTGTATATTCACAAAAATCTATTGGTAGTTGATTAGGGGTGAACTCCGACCTTGCGGGGTCCATAGAAACCTTTTTACGCCAGTGAGGGCTGCATGATATGGGCAAACATTTGAATTGCTATTCTTTTTTTCAAATCGCTACCAAATATTGCGATTTGACTTGGATAAGTATACATAGAGTGTACAAAACATTCGAAACACCTTCCAAATATTGAGTTGCACCCCCTTTTGCCCTCAGAACAGACTCAATTCGTTGGGGGCATGGCCTCTACAAGGTGTCAAGCGTTCTGCAGGGATGCTGGCCCATGTTGACTCCAATGCTTCCCACAGTTGTCAAGTTGGCTGGATGTCCTTTGGGTGGTGAACCATTCTTGATACACACAGGAAACTGTTGACCATGAAAAACCCAACAGTGTTGCAGTTCGTGACACACTCAAACCGATGCACCTGGAACCTACTACCATAACCTGTTTAAAGGGACATAAATCTGTTGTCTTGCCCATTCACCCTCTGAATGGCACACACACAGTCCATGTCTCAATTGTCTCGAGGCTTAAAAATCCTTATTTAACCTGTCTTCTCCCCTTCATCTACACTGGTTGAAGTGGATTCAATAAGTGACATCAATAAGGGATCCTAGCTTTCAACTGGATTTACCTGCTCAGTCTTTGTCATGGAAAGAGCAGGTGTTCTAAATGTTTTGTATACTCAGAACATAGAAATATAATGATTTATATTAAAAAGCAAAGTGGAAAGCAGTATTGTTCTTGTTTGGAACAATCTCTTGACTGCATTTGACCTAACAGAAAAGCATGCAAACGCATAGTGAATATAAGTGAATCTAACAGCGAGGAGGAGGAACTGTGCTGCTTAAGTGACGGGGGCGTGACTTGGTGTGTGTGGGAACCAGCCGCAAGAGGAGAGAGGAAGAGAGAGACGTTACACGCTGCTGAGTGGTGTTTCAAAACATTCCGATATGGATATCTCTTGCGATATGAATATTGGGTAAACCGATTTGAATTCAGTCACTTTGACAGCATCCCTTTGATTGGAACGAAAACTTCCATACATACTGTATTTGCCTATTGTAGAAGTGCTCAAGAGACAAAAGTGCTCAAAGTTGACCTATTTTGCATGCCTCACCATTAGCATGAGACAGCCATGTCTTCATCACTGGAAAAGATAAACGGTTGAGATTGATACCATTTAAAAGATTACAAACAGGTTTGTCAAAATATTTAATTTCTTGAAAAAACTTTTTTTTTTGTACAAATTGTAATTTTACCTTAAACATCAATAAACTCATTTTTTTCATATTCACATATGTTGTAGCTTAGACCCTATTTTACCTAATCTGAGGATTTTGTGTTGTGCCCGCCATCGTTAGATGCACAACATGCTCTTAAATACAGGGTGGGTGTCATGTTTTGGCTGACTAAAATGGGAATAAAATTGACATTTCAACTTTCAAATTTTACCACAAAGATGGTTGGAGGTCCACGCAGAGAACGTTGACTTCAATGGGAATATCTGTTTAAAATTATACTGTCAATCCTCCATAGGAAACCTATTGAAATTATAGATATAGAAATAATAGAATAGACGTGACTATTTAAGCTGATATTCAACGGCGGGTGGACCGGCGGCCGTCTTTGTGGCAGTAATTAAAGTTCAAATTTAAATTAAATGGTGTACCAGCTAAATTGCAGTGGTCTGATGGGATAGGTCCATTTCTATGAATTCTAGTTCTATGACTGAAACGACACAGTGTTGTGTTTCAACCAATGGTGGGCACAGCACAACACAAAAACCCCAGCGTGAGTTTACAGGTTTTTTGATAATTGACGTTAAAGGTTAAAATCTGTAACATTTTTTATTAAAACACTTTTAAACATATTTTTTTTATACAATAGTATGACAACTCTGTAAGCTTTTAAATGATATCAAACTACTTAAGTAGTACTTTACAGTATTTTTACTTAAGTAGTTTTTTGGGGTATCTGTACTTTACTATTTATATTTTTGACTAGTTTTACTTCACTACATTCCTTAAGAAAATATTGTACTTTTTACTCCATACACCAAAAGTGCTCGTTACATTTTGAATGCTTTGCAGGACAGGAAATTAGTCCAATTCACGCACGTATCAACCGAACATCCCTGGTCATCCCTACTGCCTCTGATCTGGCAGACTCACTAAACACACATGCTTCGTTTGTAAATTATGTCTGAATGTTGGGGTGTCCCCGTGGCTTTCCGTAAATAAATAAAAACAAGAAAATGGTTCCATCTGGTTTGCTTAATATAAGGAATTTGAAATGAAATATACTTTAACTTTTGATACTTAAGTATATTTTAAACCAAATACTTTTAGACTTTTACTCAAGTACTATTGTACTGGGTGACTTTAACTTGAGTCATTTTCTATTAAGGTATCTTTACTTTTACTCAAGTATGACAGTTGGGTACTTTTTCCACCACTGGTCTTTTCCCATGCTGAATACCTGCATGTCTCATGGTATGGTGGTGTATGCAAAATGGGTCAACTTTGAGCACATCTATCCCCGAAATGTTTTGGCATTCAGGTACAAAAATCCCTTTCTGTCTACTTCTTCCCTTGGTAAACACGTATGGAATGTTTTGTTTAAATCAAAAGGGATTCTGTCAAAAAGTTAATGAATTCAAATTGATTTACCCTATTGCACATGTCAATATTGCGATTTTGATGTGAATTTGATTAAATGTGCAACCCAAGTGTTGTAAAGGATAATACTTTGGGTTTAGTGGGCCCGCATCCCTGACGCAAAGAGAAAGTAAGCCCAAGCTGTCCTATTTGGTTGCCATTCAGTACACCATTAGTCAATTGCCCCAACCTAATGATATGTACATTATTCCATATATACTGAGAGGCTTCAAAAATTGTATTTACATAGTGTTCAGTTTGATGTAATAATTTCTCATATCTGTTAAAATTAATATTAAACTTTTACTTTGACAGGGAAGTCATACTGAGACGAGGGTCTCTTTTTCAGATGAGCCCTGCATAAATACATAAAACATATATACAATGCACAAAATTACAACAACAAAAAACAAAAAAAAGACACATTTATCAACATAGAGGTCTCTGATCATTTCTCTGAACTGACCAAGGGGGACCAGAACATCTAATTTCAGAGATCTCTGTGAGTTGTTCCCCATAAAGGGCGCAAAAAACTAAAAGCGGCTTTACCCAACTCTGTGGAGACTGAAAGGACCTCCAGTGTTATCTAAGCCTGTGATCGGGTTTGTTAATTTGTAAGTCCACATTTAATTAATAATGATAGATACATAGGATGTTTCTGCATGAGTGCTTTGTAAATAAACAGAAGAGAATTCTGCTCTCTCCTTACATAGAAAGAGGCCCAACACACTTTTTGATACAAAACACAATGGTGAGATCTATAACCATCACCAGTAATAAACCTAAGGGCACAATGAAAAACAACATCTAGTGGTTTAAGTGTAGATGCTGCTGCATGCAAATAGATAATATCCCTATAATCTAAAATTGACAAAAGTGGCCTGGACGATTTCCTTCCTATTAAAAAAAGTCAGGCATGCTTTCTTCCTGTAAAAGAAACGAGCCTTGAGCTTTAAATTAGTTTTTCATCAAGCCAGATACCAAGATATTTGTAGGAATGAATTCGCTCAATTTGTGTACCGTTCAAACTAGTCATTACAAATTAATTTAAATCTGGGTTATGGGGGCTCCAATAGTGACCTCTGCAGTGCTAGAAAATCTGATTTCAAATTTGAAAAGGCTTGGCCAACCGATGGAACAATGGAATACAACACTATCATCTGCAAACAAATTTTTAAAAAACTACTTTTTTACAGCATTACCAATGTTATTTATTTAGATTGTAAATAGTAGTGAGCCGAGTATCAAACCCTGAGGAACCCCTTTATGCAACTCAAGGAACTCAGATTTGACCCAATCTACCTTGATGGCCTGAGTTCTGTCATTGAAATAATTAAGAAACCATTTGCTAGCATTATTATCCAACCCTTTCGAGGGCAACTTATTCAACAGAATAGCATTGTCTACGGTATCAAAAGCTTTTGACAAGTCTACAAAACATTGCAGCACAATTCTTTCTATCATCTTTGGCATTTGCAATATAATTTACAACAAGCATGGTAGATGTAGTGGTAGTATGTTTAGGTCTGAATTCGGATTCATTAACCTTAAGAATACCATTTACAAACATGACCAATGATTCTAGGATTTTAGCAAGACAAGGGAGCCTGGAAATAGGTTGATAATTATCAAGATCACTACTATCACCACCCTTATGGAGTGGCACCACAAAAGCTGCTTTCCACACTTTTGGAATATTTCCTGATACTAAATGTCAATAAAAAAATGCGTGTTACTGAGCCAGCAATGAGGGGCGCTGTATACTAAGCAAAGACGGGTCCAAATTATCAGCCTCTAATGACTTCTTAGTGTCCATAGCTAATAAGGCAGCAATAACTTTTGTGTCTGTGAATTGCCAAAAAGAAAAACCCTGACTACCATTTCCCAAGTCATGTGAGGTTGACTGATCATCCATCGAGGCAACTGGAGGCTGTATGTAGGAAGACAGCCATTTCTTTCAAATAAGAAACAAGCTGAGATAAAATGCTGATTAAAAGCATCACAAATCTGAACTTTTTCAGTAAAGATGCAGGAGTCTAAAACTACTTTCTTTCCCAGAATTTAGAGGGATCACTAACAGAGTCTGCCATAGCGCTAAGGAAGTAGTTTGATTTGGCCTGTTTTGCCATGAGGATATGCAGTAGCTGTCACCTGACCTGGGCTTGGATCCTGTATTGCTCCAGAAGCCTCTGAAACTCCTCCTCCATATCCTGCGCCTCTTTCAGAGTGGCCTCGTTCTGCTCATCGTAGGCCATGGCAACCACGGCCAGGATGAGGTTGATGAGGTAGAAGGAACCCAGGAAGATGACCAGCACAAAGAAGATCATGTACGTCTTCCCCGCTGCTCGAAGTGTCTGCATACGAAGAGGCATGCAAAGACAAGTTTCGGAGGATGACACAAAATGGTAAGCCAACATGCAGTTTGTAGTAAGCCTCATGAAATTCCTTTTAGGCACACTCCCTGCAGTCACTTTCGAGGAATGGAGAGCACTCACATTTTTACAGGGAAAAGTCCAACTTAAGTCTTAAATTTGTACCTATAAAACAATTTATCATTATATACTATATTATATAATATAAGTACCAACCAGTTGGAACAGGTTCTCCCAGTAGTCCTGCGTCATGAGTCTGAAGAGGGACAAGAAGGCCCAGCCGAAGGAGTCGTAGCTGGTGTAGCCGTAGTTGGGGTTTCTCCCAGCCTTTATGCACATGAATCCTTCTGGGCACCTCCTGTCAACAGTGGTGGGTAGCGGTGAAGAATCAGTTTGCACACAGCCGGCCACTCTCCCTGACCCCACAAGCCTCAACATCTAGAATGCTGTCAGAGACAGCGGCATAACTAACACACATGCACACAACTTATGCACACAATAGTTGTATTGTGTGCATAGCTTACATAACATTTGACTACTTTTCCAATAGTGTTCTGTTTGCTACAGTGGTGTGCATCCTTCCATCAAAACCCTGATATTGCTTTACTAAATGTAAGAAATACATTCATGACTTATCTTTGTATCATTGTGCCATGTGTGTTATCACAAAGTAACATACCCAGCATCAGAGCTGTTTCCGCAGAGAAGAGCATCCAGACTACCTTCCAAATAGTAGTGATTCTCTATAGCCGAAAGACGGAGCAAATCAAACACAAACTAAAAGTACTGTTCATAACGTCACATCAGCCTGAAGTAGAGGAACAGATGACTTGTCTCAGTGGTTCAAACGCACCTATATTGCTGATGTACTCCTTGAAATCGAAAGGAACAGTGAAATTTGATGTTTCGCCGAAACCCATGGTGCCGTCAAGCGACGAGGTGGAGTTGTAATCGTCGAACACCGTTGAGTTGAGGATGGGCCATCGGACACACTTGTTGCGCAAATTTCCCATGAAGAGTTGCAGGCCGATGAGTGCAAACACGGCCAGGGCGAACACAGTGAGGATCATCACGTCTACCATTTTCTTTACAGACTGGACCAGGGCGCCCACGATGGTTTTTAATCCTGGTCAAATGGATGATACATCAGTGATACATCTGCAGGCCGAGATAAACCAGATAGTGCCCATAGTGCATAGTGGCTCTGATGGCTTACTGGTTTCAGCATGATGCTGTCAACACCAAGGTTATGGGTTTGTTTCCTGAATTGGCCACACATACTATATATTTGACTGTGTAAACTGTAAGTTACTTTGGATACTATTACTATTATTATCTGACATCATAGTGTCAATAGTTCAATAAGTCTGAACGTGTGCATACAAACCAGGTCAATTAATTGAAGACATATCAAGAAAACATTTTGATATCAGTTTGGCGAGTCTCAACAAGAGCTGCAGATGAAACAACCTGGACTCGGGAAGATGTAACATAGTAAATACAAATCTGGGACACTAATTAGTATGATATGTTACGTCTCGTATGGTATGTATGAATTTGTGGATATCCATCATCAATTTCGTATTAATATGTTCCGAATTACAATTTGCATGACATGTTACGAATTGCAATTTGTACAATATGTTACAAATTTGCTAAACGTATGATATATTACGAATTCCAATTTGCTGTGGCTCATGTTAGCTAGGTGGGAAACGGTTAGGAGTTAGGTTAAAGGGTTAAGGTCAGGATTAGCTAACGTGCTAAGTAGTTGCAAAGTAGCAAAACATTTGTGTAGTTCCAAGTTACTACTTAGCTAAAATGCTACATTTGGAACGTGATGAGATTCGAACACGCAACCTTTGGGGTTGCTAGACGTTCGTGTTATATGCCTACCCATCCACCTCGACCAACCACCCTACTTTAATTTTTTCCGTAAGTAACCATCTGTTTTATGTAACCATTCCGAAAGTAACATATCATACTAATTAAGATAGTACATGTAAATCTGGGACAATGAGACCAGGCTGGATGAAAACATACCAGGTATCACAGTGATTGTTTTAAGGGCTCGGAGTACACGGAACGTCCTAAGGGCTGACACGTTTCCTAGATCAACAAACTCTGTGACGTACCTGTGGAGAGACACACAGTACAAGCAATATATTAACACGATTTAATTGAGGACTGACTGACAGTGGACAACAGTGGACCTGTCACTGAAGAACGTCTTATGTGTTAAAAAAACATGACAAAATAGTACACAAAACATCAGACATGGTGTTCGCTGTGGTATATGATATCTTTTATATATAGAGTCTATTTTTATATTGGTCCACTTCTTGGGCCAAATGGACGCACTGCTTGAGAGGGTGGCCAAAACCATTTATCCATCTCGCAACCAGACGTGTTGTATATCACAAACTATCGGAGAATTATTTTGTTTTTGTTAGCATTATTATTGGGTATGTTTTAAAATGTTTTACATTTGTTTTTCTAAGATTAAATCATTCATTTATTTAAATGTTTTTGGCAAAAATGCACAGAATGTATTTCTTAAATATAATGTGGCCAGGGGGTCATTGCAAAAATAAGAATTTCTTAAATTTACTTACTTGGATAAATAAAGGCTGGATGTATAAAATGTGTTGTAATACATTACTAACCATTCCAGTTTGCTAACAATTATATCATTTGTGAAAGAGGGTTGAGAGCCAGTCAGGTGTTTAGGTACTCACGCCATGCTGATCACCATGAAATCCAGCCAATTCCATGGATCTCGAAGGAATGTAAAAGGTCCGACAACAAAGCCTCTTGACAACACTTTGCATGAGGCCTCAAATGTATAAATACCAGTAAAAACATACCTGCAAGGAGAAAACAGTATATTTCCAATGCACTACTCCCTGCACTCTTCTGCAATTCGCTCTCTGTGAGCTCCATTGTAATTCAGAGATAATTCATTGTTTACATGACTTTAAGACACTGGACCTTTAGATATCGTGGTAAAACAGTGACACGTACAATAGCCATTTCAGGAATCAATCCTGAAATTCAGCACAGGTTGGTATACTTACTCCACAGTTTTACTCCATGACGGTGGGTCGCTCATCGTCATAAAAAAGCAGTTCGACAGAATGGTAATCATGATGAACATGCTAAATAACTTAATATAGAGTCAAGGCAAACTGGCGGGCACACTGATTGTACTGCAAAAGACAATAGTAACATCAAAGGTCGCTAAACCCTGATGGCGTACAGCTTTATATACAGTACACAACAATATAAGACCATCCTTCTTAAAATCACCCCTTCCCTACACAGGGCAGCTAGAGTCCTTACATTAAAAAGGATATGAATGTATGAGAATTTTAATGGCTCCTCTTCTAAGATGATTGAAGGGGCTTAGAATGTAGCAAGCTGATTCGGCATTGAACCTGAAGATTGTGTTTCCTTTGGTGATGACGATAAAGGTCTGGAAAAACACAACATGAAAAGACATTATCGCACTGCTAAGTGAGAGGACTAAAATAACAACTTGTAAAATAATAAAGATTCAACTCTGAACACAAAGCTTACATGGTGGTAATGCAGTCTTATGCATGACATAAAGGATATTACATGCACTCCGGACAACTTATGGAATCATATTTGTCAAGTCATCCACCCTGTCATATTGCAGTGACATTCCAGCAAGCTAATCCAGGCTAGCAGCCTAGTTCGCTAACCCGTCTTAGCCCCCAATTCATTCTATTACAGATCAAGGAAAACCACACTGTAGGTTCACTCAGAATGTTAAAGGACAGGCTTGGTTCAGTGGCAATATCCAATGACAATGTCTCTGAAAGGAAAAGTGTGTGTGGGGTGTGTCTCTTTGAATGCATGCAGTTAACACCTCTGAAACAACATTAACGATTGAGAACCTTGTGAATCTCGTGAACCCGTAGTGTGGTTTTCCTTTTATTGGCAAGTGATAAAAATTGGGGCCTTAGCGTGCAACACATGTATGTTAAGTCAGCTGTCATGACATGTCTAAATATAGTGTCTTCGGGATAAGTCTACTTTGCTTGAGTCATGACTATGTAAAAAAAAAAAGGTACTAAAACAAAAAGCAAAGATGTTTATGTATGTTTACAGTCCAGTGAAATTGCTAGGTGAGCTTTAGGTGTCCTGGACTGACCTTCTTTGCTTTGTAGAAGGGGTCTATGTCCTCCAGAGGTGTGTTGAGCATCTCCGTTGGGGCGTCTCCAAAGATCATGGGCAGACCCTTGCCGGCTTCCAGGTCTTTGCTGGGCTCCGACGGCCCATCATCTACGTACCCTTCTACTTCCGCGGCTATTCGCTTTTCCTCCATGAGCCTCTCGATCTCTGCCAGGGATTCCGGGGTGAAGCGGCGGAACGCATCAGCGCCTGTGGGAGGGAGCAGGGGTGCCATCTTCGCATTGCGAAGAGATACCACCACACCAGAATCGCTCTAGTCTAGAGTGAGCTATAGAAAGAGAAAGAGCGAGGGAGAGAGTCATCCACAGAATTAAATAGAACACATCTCTATGGAGTCATAGCCATAGCTGGTTCTCTCTAGAGCAGTGTTCTTCAATCATGGTCCTGAGGACCCACAAGGTATGTAGGCTTTTGTTCCTGCCCAGTACTAACAAACCTGATTTTAGCTAATTAAGGGTCTTAAACTAGGTGATTAGTTGAATCAGGTGTGTAATTACTGGGCTGGAACAAAACACTGTGGGTCGCCAGGAGTTGAACACTGCCCTGGAGTGAGCAGAGAAACGGAGGGAGGACTTTTACAAGAAGAAACCATGCAATAAGGGTATTTTTAGAGGAGAGACAGTGAAAAGAGATACTTTCACACAAGGGTCTCTATATAGTGAGCCAGGATAAGAGAGGGAGAGACAAGATTGCAACACTCTGGTGTTTCTAGTCAAACCTGGGTTCATACACTATTTGAAATCATTTAAATAATTTGAGCGTTTGCTTCAGCCAGCCAGGAGTGCCAGGTGGGCGGGGAAGGGGTTGGAACTTTTGGAACTTTTCCACAGGCTCTATTAGTTCCATTCCAACAGGCAAGCTCAATCGAGCACAGTGAAACTATTTGAAATGATTTCAAGTTGTATTCTGAACCCAGTTCAATTTCTGGTGCACACTAGATAGATACCCAGTCATTCACACTAGCAAACAGTGGTGTATCGAACATTGGTTGTCTGCATGCCATAAAACGACAAAGGCTACTGAGCTAAATCCTAGGTATTAGCTAAAAAATGTAACACAAATTGTAGTCTCAGGCACAATTCCTCATCACACGATCGTGGTTCACCAACCCTGCTACACTTCACCACCTTTGACCTCCTCCTCTACGGAACAACCCCAGCAGCTGACAGGCATTAAGTGACAAAATCCAGGTCACCCCAACAATGCCACTGACCAGTTATTGAACCTGTGTCTGCATGCCACACCACTGCATTAGCCCACTGAGCTAAAGCCTAGGAATTAGCTCGGGGAGTAAACGGTAGACTTCAGGCAAGGACAGACCATCTCATTAGATTATGCTAGGGTAGACAAACAATGTGAGTATCAGCATGCCAGTCTTCTGTGAGAAAAAACACTTCCGGCTCCATTACACTTCACCCCCCCTTTGACCTCCTCCTTTTCTCCGTAACAACCAATGCCACTGTTCAGATATTGAACCTGGGTTGTCTATGTGACACATGACTGTATTAGCCTGCAGGGCTTAAACCTATAGGCATAAGCTCAGGGAGTTAATGCAAGACTTTAGATCTTAGGCAAGTTTACTCATAACATGAGCTTGTTTCACTGAACCACTTCCGTTACACTAGTATCGAACACATTAACTTCTCTTTGCTACCTTAAAACATGACATTGATGCCATTGCTATATTTGTGTAGATGTCACACAGTCTGGACAATTAGCTTATGCATACTCTCACCGTAGCAATTATTTTCAGTATACCTTTGATTAACAGCACACAACCAGAACATCAGATCTGAAATGTTGCCTAATAGGTAGGCCCATCCACATTTGGGATGAAATCGTTGCTTGGGATACATGGTGCCAAGTCTTTTACCATTGGCGTCGATACTTTTTGCAGTTGAGAAACAAAATACAAAGATTAATTACACACTTACTTGTAAGTATCATGCTTATGTGTGTATATGTGCACGGACATATGTGTGTATAAGTGTGTGAAAGAGTGTATGCAGTGCTTGACTTGGACTGAAATAGGTTCTGGTACTCATTTTGTGTGCTGATACTGTTTATATTTAGGTGCAGGAACCCCACAGTACTTTTGAGCTAATATTCTATAAGAGGTGCAGGAACTCAAGCAGTAAAAAAATGTGAGGTGCCAGTCCTCAGCTCCGGTGAGCTCCTGCCCACATCAAGCACTGAGCGTATGTGGTATGTTTGTCTGCGACTTGGTAACGATCCCAGGCTTGAATGCCTTGATCTAGATCCAGTCCCCATAAAAATGGTTTACTCATCACATGAGCATGTTTCACTGAACCACCTCTGTTAAACTAGTACCTGTTTAATTCAACACATTAACTTCTCGTTGGTACCTTAAAACATGACACTGAGGCTATTGCTGTACTTATGTAGATGTCCCACAGTCTGGACATATATTTTATGTATACTCTTACAGTAGCAATTTTTTTCAGTATACCTTTTATTAACAGCACACAATCAGAACATCAGATCTGAAATGTTGCCTAATGGGTAGGCCCATCCACATTTGGGATGAAATCGTTGCTTGGGATACATGATGCCATGTCCTTACCATTGGCGTCGATACTTTTTGCAGTTGAGAAACAAAATACAAAGATTAGTTACATACTTACAGACTTGTAAGTGACATGATTGTGTGTATATGTGCAGGGAGGTATGTGTGTATAAGTGTGAGCCCGTGTGGGAAAGAGTATTCTATTTAGGTGCAGGAACTCCACAATACTTTAGAGCTAATATTCTATAAGAGGTGAAGGAACTTAAGCAGTAAAAAAATGTGAGGTGCTGGTACTCGGCTCCTGCCCAAGTCAAGCACTGATTGTATGTACAGTATGTGGTACACTCTTAGAAACATGGGTTCCAAAAGGGTTCTTTGGCTGTCCCCATAGGATAACCTTTTTTGGTTCCAGGTAGAAGTCTTTTGGGTTCCATGTAGACCCCTCTGTGGTAAGGATTTTACATGGAAACCAGAAGAGTTCTACCTGGAATCAAAAAGGGTTCTTCAAAGGGTTCTCCTGTGCAGACAGCCCAAGAACCCTTTTAGGTTCTATATAGCACCTTTTTTTCTAAGAGTGTATGCGTGTCTACGAGTTGGTAATGATCCCAGGCTTCATTGCCTTGATCTAGATCCAGTCTCAATGTAACCCCACCCAATCATATTACTTATTAGCTTAGCAGACGGCCAGTATCCAGGCCAATTGGCATTGCTTACATGCTAGCACAACATCGTGTTCAGCGACCAGTCGAGACGGTTTGCTTTTCTCTGGAGAAGCTAAGAACTAAAGAGCTACTGCACTTCCTGATTTGGCCTTGTTTTCCATCAATGGTTATTAAGAAATGCAAGCGGCCATGGCTGAGAGCAAATGAGAGTTGTCTAGGGGTGTGGTTTGACGTGCTTGTTTCTTTGACATTCAATCACAAAAAAAACATAGGCAGTAGTGAGTACAGAAAGGTAAGCTAAGATAGCTTTGCTATGGAGAACGTTTTGAAGTCGAGGACTTCTCCCCTCCTGATTGACTCGCCATCTCAAGAGTCAGCGCTGACCCTGTGATTAGCCAAGCTGACAGCAGCTAGCTAGCATAGATTTGGTGATAGCTGCAGCTGGCCATCCTATCTAGCTGATATTTCTCTGTCAAATCAGTTATGGCAAGATAGCAAGAAGCCAGTGTCTGGCATGTGTTTCATGAGACAATCCTTCTATAATTTCTTATGGCTGCATCCCGCTAACGGGATCGATATGACAACAGCCAGTGAAAGTGCAGGGCGCCAAATTCAAACAACAGAAATCTCATAATTAAAATTCCTCAAACATACATGTGTCTTATATCATTTTAAAGGTAATCTTGTTATTAATCCCACCAAAGTGTCCGATTTCAAAAATGCTTTTCAGCGAAAGCACTACAAACGATTATGTTAGGTCACCACCAAACCACAATAAGCACAGCCATTTTTCCAGCGAAATATAGCAGTCACAAAAAGCAGAAATAGAGATAAAATGAATCACTAACCTTTGATGATCTTCATCAGATGACACTCAAAGGACTTCATGTTACACAATACATGCATGTTTTGTTTGATAAAGTTCATATTTATATAAAAAAATCTGAGTTTACATTGGCGCGTTACATTCACTAGTTCCAAAAACATCAAGTGATTTTGCATAGCCACATCGTTTCAACAGAAATACTCATCATAAATGCTGTCCCCAGTCCGCCTGGCCTTGCTGCTATTCCAGTTTCAACTGTTCTGCCTGCGGTTACGAAACCCCTACCTGTCCCAGACCTGCTGTTTTCAACTCTTAATGATCGGCTATGAAAAGCCAACTGAGATTTATTCCTGATTATTATTTGACCATGCTTGTCATTTATGAACATTTTGAAAATCTTGGCTCTCTCTAATTTTCTCCTTCTCTCTTTCTTTCTCTCGGAGGACCTGAGCCCTAGGACCATACGTCGGGACTACCGGCCGTGGTGACTCCTTGCTGTCCCCAGTCCGCCTGGCCTTGCTGCTATTCCAGTTTCAACTGTTCTGCCTGCGGTTATGGAACCCCTACCTGTCCCAGACCTGCTGTTTTCAACTCTTAATGATCGGCTATGAAAAGCCAACTGAGATTTATTCCTGATTATTATTTGACCATGCTTGTCATTTATGAACATTTTGAAAATCTTGGCTCTCTCTAATTTTCTCCTTCTCTCTTTCTTTCTCTCGGAGGACCTGGGCCCTAGGACCATGCGTCGGGACTGCCGCCCGTGGTGACTCCTTGCTGTCCCCAGTCCGCCTGGCCTTGCTGCTATTCCAGTTTCAGCTGTTCTGCCTGCGGTTATGGAACCGCCACCTGTCCCAGACCTGTTGTTTTTCAACTCTTAATGATCAGCTATGAAAAGCCAACTGAAAATTATTCATGATTATTATTTGACCATGCTTGTCACTTATGAACATTTTTGAACATCTTGGCATAGTTCTGTTATAATCTCCACCCGGCACAGCCAGAAGAGGACTGGCCACCCCTCATAGCCTGGTTCCTCTCTAGGTTTCTTCCTAGGTTTTGGCCTTTCTAGGGAGTTTTTCCTAGCCACCGTGCTTCTACACCTGCATTACTAGCTGTTTGGGGTTTTAGGCTGGGTTTCTGTACAGCACTTCGAGATATTAGCTGATGTACGAAGGGCTATATAAAATAAAATTGATTGATTGATTGATTGATAATACAAGTTATACACATGGAATTATAGATATACCTCTCCTTAATGCAACCGCTGTGTCAGATTTCAAAAAAGAATTACGGAAAAAGCAAACCATGCAATAATCTGAGACGGCGCTCAGAACAATAGCCAAATTAGCCGCCATGTTGGAGTCAACAGAAACCAGAAAATACATGATAAATGTTTCCTTACCTTTGATGAACTTCATCAGAATGCAGTCCTAGGAATCCCAGGTCCACAATAAATGCTTGATTTGTTCGATAATGTCCGTTATTTATGTCCAATTAGCTACTTTGGTTAGCGTGTTTGGTAAACAATTCCAAAGTCACAAAGCGCGTCCACTATAACGTGACGAAATGTCCAAAAGTTCCGTAACAGTCAGTAGAAACATGTCAAACGATGTATTGAATCAATCTTAAGAATGTTGTTAACATACATCTTGAATAACGTCCCAACCGGAGAATTACATTGACTTCAGTTGAGAGATGGAACGGAGCTGCCTATCACGTGAACGCGCGTGTTCAATGCGTGGTCACCTCATGGCAGTGATTACTCATTCCTGTCTCCTTCGGCCCCCCTTCACATTAGAGTCATCAGACAAAGTTCTATTGGCTGTTGACATCTAGTGGAAGCCGTAGGAAAACTCATCCATATCTCGCTGTAATTTCATTGGGAGCTTGGTTGAAAATCTAGCAGCCTCAGAAAAAATCCAAACAGGAAGTGGAACTTCTCAGGTTTTTGCCTGCCATATGAGTTCTGTTATACTCACAGACATAATTCAAACAGTTTTAGAAACTTCGGAGTGTTTTCTATCCAATACTACTAACAATATGCATATATAAGCAACTATGACTGAGGAGCAGGCCATTTACTCTGGGCACCTCTGTGCACCTTTCATCCAAGCTACTCAATACTGCCCCTGCAGCCATAAGAAGATAACACCTTGCTACGAAAGTAGCTTGCAACGCAGTTTCAATGTTTCATCACGTCATGTAAATACATGTTACCATGGAAACTATATTAACAGCGTGTTGAAGACCCGGTCTTGAGTCAGCTCAGCTGTCCTACAACACAATATTCTCACTGCCTAGTTTTGTCTCGTCTCTCCTTATGTCCGCTGTTAGATCTTTCCCAGGGGATAAATCCCAGAACTACTAATATCCCTACAACAGGTGTAGGCTACATGTGGATATTGCACAAACATTGCCCAGCTTGAGTGTACTGTACATGCATTTATCAACAAAAATCGATGTGTGTTCATGTTACAAAGACAAAACATGTTATGCTGTAAATATCATATTGATGTGCATATAAAGATAGTATGCCTACACTTACCTAGCAAATAAAAAAAGTTGTGTGTAGAGACTGACATGCACAGCTCTCTGGGTGATGAAGTCCCTTCCATCTATGTAATGTATTACAGGTTATGGATAGGTAAAGTCAGGTGGCAGGAGGGGTGGAGTGCATGATACTCCATCCTGGATATGACAGATTTTGCCTCAACCAATGGGTCTAGCAGTTCAATAACTACAGTACAGGCAGATGTGAGATGCAGGAGGATGGCACTCTCATACTCCTCAGTAGGTAACTGACAATTGATCAGGCAGTAGCCTACAGAGTAATATGAGAAGAGTTCAATTGCAAAATTTTTGTAGATATTCTACACAAAGTATTTTGATAATATTCAAGTAAAAGTTCTATGTAGTATAAACCTTACTTTATAAATTACTGTATAAGCAGTGTTCTGCTAGTACCAATAGATTCGATAATAACAAAAGACAATAAAAAGTAATAGATGTGTCTTGTAAAATTTTAATGCTGAGTTGCAAGGTCTCTCCCAATTCAGACATCAGTATTAACCTTTCAGTCAGAGGACTCCATCTGAAAAGCAACTCTTCTTCCCATCTGTAGAAAACCAAGGAAGAGTTGATGAGTGACACATTGAAAGGGTGATATTACTAAACACTTATGATGTACTGTCTTATTAGTAATCACTGTTTGTTTGTCCCTTCTGAGGTGTTTGCCAACGCCTGATTGGCATGGCAGCGTAGATCAGCTCCAGGTCCCTCTCATCACAGATACTGGTCATGCAGAAGCCCGACTTCGGCTCCTATATCCGACCCAGCTCCTATATCACAGAGGGAGGGAGAGAAAGACTGTCACCATACAGTCATGGAAGCCAACAGTAAATACACAGTTGAAATAGCCAATCAGAGATCCTGATTCACAAGAGACATGTGGGCACAGTAGTTCATTGGTACAGTGGAAGGGGGTACCTTTCTTACAACATACAGTACAAGACACACATATACACAGAGCACTGATTACATTATCAATGGTGGTTAGGTGAATTCCAGGACAGATAGTATTTTGACCATTGACCAGATCAAATGTGACCAACCTGATTCAAGTGTCCTCCATTACTCTCAAGCAGGACTGGTGTATGGCCACTGCCTCAGCCTTCTGTAACAGCTCCTGATATGGCAGGGGGGTTCCAACAACGTTGCTGAACTACAAATCAACCAGGTTTTGTACATAGCCTGTGGATGAAATCAAATATCATCACTCAATAAACATATAGTGAGAGAATAAAAAGTTCTCGTTTGGAAGTAATTTATATGCTAATAGAAGGACTGCAACTACAGAACAGATTCAGGCAGGTGAATCTGACGGTGTTACTATGCAACCAGCTGTGTACGATGCTGAATGCTTGCTGAAACGTTTTGTATTCGCTGCCAGAGCCATATTTGTAGTAGACAAGTAACATAATTCATTTATTTCTGCCAAAGAAAATACACACACTTTTACGAGAACAGGCCTGTTGTTTTTGGTTAAGCAGACGAAGCCCCCGAATGCTAGATAGTTAGCTACCTAACTTGCAAATCCGGGTTAGTTATCATATCTTTGTCTGAGTTGAAATGACTTGGCTAGTGTTAGCTAGATTTGAAACATTATTGAAAGTAAGCTGGCTACATCCCATGATTAGCTAGCAAGCTAGTATCCAAGTGCCTGCCCTGTATTGACCCTAAATGTCAATGGGCTACAGTTAGCTGTTGTTAGCAAGGTAGCTAGCTAATGTGAGCTATGCACAATTTTCCTCTGACATGCTAACGTTACATCACATTAGCTTTATGTATTTAGCTAGCTACAGTACCATTCCCCTTTCATCTGTGGCATCTTAGCTAGCCTGGTTCGCTAGCATTATCAAATAATGTTGAATAACCAAAAGTAGCTACTAGCTAACTAGTACCAATTATCTAACTTAGCTAACGTACTCACCAACACCAGTGCAGTGGTTTGACGGTTGACAGGCAGCAGAAGTGACCGTGTCGAATGTAATCCACTCCTGGCAATATTGTTGAAATGTATTGGAAGTTTGCACCAACTTTATGGAAGCCCATTTTCACTCATAATTGCCGAGCGAAATGTGCGTTCCAACTATATGCAGCTTTGACAACAAATGTCCACATGGCAGCTGGATTTGACACTATAATATTGTAACGCGGATATCGACTCTACACGATAGCGCGCTGGACTTCGGGCTAGAAGGTCGAGGGTTTGAGGCCTGCTCCCTGCCTGTTTCATTACAATGTTGTCAGAAGTGGGATTGGACCTTGCATCCACGACAGTGCTTGCCAGTGAGCGCGTTCCTATAAGACGTGGAGAGGACGCGCTCTTTGAAAGGAGGGAGTAGTGTAACGACCCTGGGTTTATAAGCGCGGATGTCAACTCAGCCACTAGAGCATGCTTTTGGGGCACAGTCGATAGCGCGCTGGACTTCGGGCCTGAAGGTCGAGGGTTCGAGGCCTGCTCCCTGCCTGTTTCATTACAATATGTTATGTTTCTGCAGCATATCGATGCCAGTTGACCTTTAAGCTCCTGATAGGACCAGTTCATTTGTTTCTCATCCCCCTCTTCAAAGGGGGAGACACTCTAGACTCTGAACTCCAAAAAATGATATGATATGTACTTAAACTAATTCAACCAACCGAAAACTATTCAGTCAGGTGTTACTTTTCCCCCATCAATATACAGTATATACACTGAGTATACCAAACATTAGGAACACCTTTCCAATATTGAGTTGCACTTTAATTATTTGGTCTGTTGTGCATGGGTATGAAGGCTCAGTGTTTGTTGTTTCCATTTCATACCTAAATTTGCTAATCTTGTCTGCAAAAAAAGTGTATTAGGACATGTTTGCGATTATCCCACTATGCTGTTTTGGGATACCATATGAACCAATATACACAGGCAGTTTGAAAAAGCTAGCCTTTGCTTTCCTAACAGAAACTTGTAGCACAAACTCCAAAAAGTTCTGGAACACTGTAAAGTCCATGGATAATAAGAGCACCTCCTCCCAGCTGCCCACTGCACTGAGGCTAGGAAACACTGTCACCACCGATAAATCCACAATAATTGAGAATTTCAATAAGCATTTTTCTACGGCTGGCCATGCTTTCCACCTGGCTACCCCTACACAGGTCAACAGCTCTGCACCCCCCACAGCAACTTTCCCAAGCCTTCCCCATTTCTCCTTCACCCAAATCCAGATAGCTGATGTTCTGAAAGAGCTGCAAAATCTGGACCCCTACAAATCAGCTGGGCTAGACAATCTGGAACTTCTCTTTCTAAAAATATCCGCCACAATTCTTGAAACCCCTATTACTAGCCTGTTCAACCTCTTTTTCGTAAAATCTGAGATCCACAAAGATTGGAAAGCTGCAGCGGTCATCCTCCTCTTCAAAGGGGGAGACACTCTAGACCCAAGCTGTTACAGACCTATATCTATCCTACCCTGCCTTTCTAAGGTCTTCGAAAGCCAAGTTAACAAACAGATCACTGATCATTTCAAATCCCACCGTACCTTCTCCGCTATGCAATCTGGTTTCCGAGCTGGTCATGGGTGCACCTCAGCCACGCTCAAGGTCCTAAACGATATCATATCCGGCATCGATAAAATAAAATATTGTGTAGCCTTCTTCATCGACCTGGCCAAGGCTTTCGACTCTGTCAATCACCAAATTCTTATCGGCAGACTCAACTGCCTTGGTTTCTCAAATGACTGCATCGCCTGGTTCACCAACTACTTCTCAGATAGAGTTCAGTGTGTCAAATCGGAGGGCATGTTGTCCGGACCTCTGGCAGTCTCTATGGGGGTGCCACAGGGTTCAATTCTCGGGCCAACTCTTTTCTCTGTATACATCAATGATGTCGCTCTTGCTGCTGGTGATTCTCTGATCCACCTCTACGCAGACGACACCATTCTGTATACTTCTGGCCCTTCTTTGGACACTGTGTTAACTAACCTCCAGACGAGCTTCAATGCCATACAACTCTCCTTCTGTTACCTCCAACTGCTCTTAAATGCAAGTAAAACTAAATGCATGCTCTTCAACCAATCGCTGTCTGCACCTGCCCACCCGTCTAGCATCACTACTCTGGACGGTTCTGACTTAGAATATGTGGACAACTACAAATACCTAGGTATCTGGTTAGACTGTAAACTCTCCTTCCAGACTCACATTAAGCATCTCTAATTCAAAATTAAATCTAGAATTGGCTTCCTATTTTACAACAAAGCATCCTTCACTCATGCTGCCAAACATACCCTCGTATAACTGAATATCCTACCGATCCTTGACTTCGGCGATGTCATTTACAAAATAGCCCCCAACACTCTACTCAGCAAATTGGATGCAATCTATCACAGTGCCATCCGTTTTGTCACCAAATCACCATATACTACCCACCACTGTGATCTGTATGCTCTCGTTGGCTGACCCTCGCTTCATATTCGTCGCCTAAACCCCTCACTAACTTTAAGCATCAGCTGTCAGAGCAGCTTACAGATCATTGCACCTGTACATTGCCCATCAGTAAATAGCCCACCTAACTACCTCATCCCCATATATTTTAATATTTTTTTGCACCCCAGTATCTCTACTTGCACATTCGTCTTCTGCACATCTATCACTCCAGTGTTTAATTGCTAAATTGTAATTATTTCGCCACTATGGCCTATTTATTGCCTTACCTCCCTAATCTTACCTCATTTGCACACACTGTATATAGACTTTTCTATTGTGTTATTGACTGTATGTTTGTTTATTCCATGTGTAACTCTGTATTGTTGTTTGTGTTGCACTGCTTTGCTTTATCTTGGCCAGGTCACAGTTATAAATGTGAACTTGTTCTCAACTGGCCTACCTGGTTAAATAAAGATTAAATATATATATATATATATTTATGTATATATGCATATATATACACACACATACAGTTCATTCGGAAAGTATTCAGACTCCTTGACTTTTTCCACATTTTGTTACGTTATAGCCTTAAAATAAAATTGATTAAATTATTTTTTCACGTCATCAATCTACACATAATACCCCATAATGACAAAGCAAAAACTGTTTTTTAGAATTTTATGCAAATGTATTAAAAATAAAAAACATACCTTATGTACATAAGTATTCAGACCCTTTGCTATGAGACTCGAAATTGAGCTCAGCTGCATCCTGTTTCCACTGATCATCCTTGAGATGTTTCTACAACTTCATTGGAGTCCACCTGTGATAAATTCCATTGATTGGACATGATTTGTAAAAATACACGCCTGTCTATATAAGGTCCCACAGTTGACAGTGCATGTCAGAGCAAACACCAAGCCATAAGGTTGAAGAAATTGCCCATAGAGCTCTGAGACAGGATCTTGTCGAGGCACAGATCTGGGGAACGGTACCAAAAAATGTCTGCAGCATTGAAGGTCCCCAAGAACACAGTGGCCTACATCATTCTTAAAATGGAAGAAGTTTGGAACCACTAAGACTCTTCCTAGAGCTGGCCGCCCTGCCAAACTGAGCAATCGGGGGAATAGGGTCGTGGTCAGGGAGGTGACCAAGAACACGATGGTCACTGACAGAGCTCCAGAGTTCCTCTGTGGAGAAGGGAGAACCTTCCAGAAGGACAACCATCTCTGCAGCACTCCACCAATCAGGCCTTTATGGTAGAGTGGCCAGACAGAAGCCACTCTTCAGTAAAAGGCACATGACAGCCCACTTAGAGTTTGCCAAAAGGCACCCAAAGGACTCTGACCTTGAGAAACAAGATTCTCTGTTCTGATGAAATCGAGATCGAACTCTTTGGCCTGAATGCCATGGGTCACGTCTGGAGGAAACCTGGCACCATCCCTACGGTGATGCATGGTGGTGGCAGCATCATGTTGTGGGGATGTTTTTCAGTGGCAGGGACTGAGAGACTAGTCACGATCGAGAGAAAGATGAACGGAGCAAAGTACAGAGAGATCCTTGATGAAAATCTGTTCCAGAGCGCTCAGGACCACAGACTGTGGCGAAGGTTCACCTTCCAACAGGACAACGACCCAAAGAACACAGCCAAGACAACGCAGCAGTGGCTTCGGGACAAGTCTCTGAATGTCCTTCAGTGGCCAAGCCAGAGCCCGGACTTGAACTCGATCGAACATATCTAGAGAAACCTGAAAATAGTTGTACAGCGACGTTCCCCATCCAACCTGACAGAGCTTGAGTGGATCTGCAGAGAAGAATGGGAGAAACTCCCCAAATACAGGTGTGCCAAGCTTGTAGTGTCATAGCCAAGAAGACTCACGGCTGTAATCGCTGCCAAAGGTGCTTTAACAAAGTACTAAGTAAAGGGTCTGAATACTTATGTAAATGTGATATTTCATTTTTTACATTTTTTTTTATACAATTATATATACACTGCTCAAAAAAATAAAGGGAACACTTAAACAACACAATGTAACTCCAAGTCAATCACACTTCTGTGAAATCAAACTGTCCACTTAGGAAGCAACACTGATTGACAATAAATTTCACATGCTGTTGTGCAAATGGAGTAGACAAAAGGTGGAAATTATAGGCAATTAGCAAGACACCCCCAATAAAGGAGTGGTTCTGCAGGTGGTGACCACAGACCACTTCTCAGTTCCTATGCTTCCTGGCTGATGTTTTGATCACTTTTGAATGCTGGCGGTGCTTTCACTCTAGTGGTAGCATGAGACGGAGTCTACAACCCACACAAGTGGCTCAGGTAGTGCAGCTCATCCAGGATGGCACATCAATGCGAGCTGTGGCAAGAAGGTTTGCTGTGTCTGTCAGCGTAGTGTCCAGAGCATGGAGGCGCTACCAGGAGACAGGCCAGTACATCAGGAGACATGGAGGAGGCCGTAGGAGGGCAACAACCCAGCAGCAGGACCACTACCTCCGCTTATGTGCAAGGAGGATTAGGAGGAGCACTGCCAGAGCCCTGCAAAATGACCTCCAGCAGGCCACAAATGTGCATGTGTCTGCTCAAACGGTCAGAAACAGACTCCAAGAGGGTGGTATGAGGGCCCGCGTCCACAGGTGGGGGTTGTGCTTACAGCCCAACACCGTGCAGGACGTTTGGCATTTGCCAGAGAACACCAAGATTGGCAAATTCGCCACTGGCGCCCTGTGCTCTTCACAGATGAAAGCAGGTTCACACGCACATGTGACAGACGTGACAGAGTCTGGAGACGCCGTGGAGAACGTTCTGCTGCCTGCAACATCCTCCAGCATGACCGGTTTGGCGGTGGGTCAGTCATGGTGTGGGGTGGCATTTCTTTGGGGGGCCGCACAGCCCTCCATGTGCTCGCCAGAGGTAGCCTGACTGCCATTAGGTACCGAGATGAGATCCTCAGACCCCTTGTGAGACCATATGCTGGTGGGGTTGGCCCTGGGTTCTTTCTAATGCAAGACAATGCTAGACCTCATGTGGCTGGAGTGTGTCAGCAGTTCCTGCAAGAGGAAGGCATTGATGCTATGGACTGGCCCGCCCGTTCCCCAGACCTGAATCCAATTGAGCACATCTGGGACAACATGTCTCTCTCCATCCACCAACGCCACGTTGCACCACAGACTGTCCAGGAGTTGGCGGATGCTTTAGTCCAGGTCTGGGAGGAGATCCCTCAGGAGACCATCCGCCACCTCATCAGGAGCATGCCCAGGCGTTGTAGGGAGGTCATACAGGCACGTGGAGGCCACACACACTACTGAGCCTCATTTTGACTTGTTTTAAGGACATTACATCAAAGTTGGATCAGCCTGTAGTGTGGTTTTCCACTTTAATTTTGAGTGTGACTTCAAATCCAGACCTCCATGGGTTGATAAATTTGATTTCCATTGATAATTTTTGTGTGATTTTGTAGTCAGCACATTCAACTATGTAAAGAAAAAAGTATTTAATAAGAATGTTTCATTCATTCAGATCTAGGATGTGTTATTTTAGTGTTCCCTTTATTTTTTTGAGCAGTGTATATACAGTACCAGTCAAAAGTTTGGACACACCTGCTCATTCAAGGGTTTTTCTTTATTTTTACTATTTTCTACATTGTAGAATAGTGAAGACAAACTATGAAATAACACATATGGAATCATGTAGTAACCCAATAAGTGTCAAACAAATATATTTTTAAATATATTTTATATTTGAGATTCTTCAAAGTTGGCACCCTTTGCCTTAATGACAGCTTTGCACACTCTTGGCATTCTCTCAACCAACTTCAGGAGGTAGTCACCTGGAATGCATTTCAATTCACAGGTGTGCCTTAAGTTAACTTGTGGAATTTCCTTAATGTGTTTGAGCCAATCAGTTATGTTGTGACAAGGCAGGGTTGGTATACAGAAGATAGCCCTATTTGGTAAAAGACCAAGTCCATATGTGACCGACCAGCTCAACATTTTTAATTGTGTTTTTACATTGGATAAATGTAGAGACTCAGAGCTACAAAGTGGTATATCATACACTACAGTTGAGTTGATAGACTTGCAAACTCACTTTTGAGCCCTTCTTTTTCTACACTCATTCAGCATCCGTCACACCCTCTTAAGCTTTAAAACTCAGACGAGAGTGCTCTAAAATCGGAGTAGATGATCAAACTGAATTTATGAACGCAATGGTTACTTGCCCCGAAATGGTTACTTGCATAGTGGAGTCTTTTGTTAAAACATGTAGCTAGCTAGCTAGCTAGGTAAACAATTAACCATAATCACAACTCATGACGTTACTACCCTGCCTGAATCTGCAGGTAGCTAACCAACCAGGTTCAAAGTTAGCTAGCTAACATTAGGCTATAGCTAGCCAAGCAAATAGCTTTGAGATACAAATAATAAGATCATACATTTAATGTTAGCTAGCGAGCCAGCCAGCCAGCTAGCTAACATTAGCTAGCTAGCTAGGTAAACAATGAACCATAATCACAACTCATGACGTTACTACCCTTCATGAATCTGCAGGTAGCTAACCAACCAGGTTCAAAGTTAGCTAGCTAACATTAGGCTATAGCTAGCCAAGCAAATGGCTCTTTCTGTCAAAATTAGAAACATGTAATATCTGAAAATGTAGCTAGCTAGACTATCTTACCCATATACACCATTCATGGTTGAACGCGTCTCCTGTCGGATGCCATGGTTTCCCTTAGTTTGAAGAGGTAATCCGGAGACAGGTGTTTTCTCCATCTCCTTAGCTATCATACTCTAGTTCCACTGATTTCAAATCTCAGTCCTCCAGAAAGTGGAGAACAACACTTATGCAGTTTTAATACACAATACATATTTTTTTTAAAGCCGCGTTAGACAGGATTACCTAGACATAACGACCAGCTCAAATAGACAGAAGCGTGCTATATGGCAGACCAATCCAAACTAATCTCTCGGCATGTCCAGCCCACTCATTGACTCAGCCAATCATGGCTAGCGGGAAGGTGCCCTCTTTTTCTTTGGCTAAACTAACTAGGCTCGTAATTTAACATTTTTATTCGTATTTACAGATGGCATACAAGTTTGTTATTAAGACACATGAAAGTTCACATGTTCATGAAAGCACAAAAAAAGATTACGTTCAAACGGCTCTCCTGTGAAGTAGTGACCCACGACATACGCCTAGTTTCCTGAAACGGGTCACATATTATGGCAAGAACAGCTCAAATAAGCAAAGAGAAACGACAGTCCTTCATTACTTTAAGACATAAAGGTCACAGAATACAGAACATTTCAAGAACTTTGAAAGTTTCTTCAAGTGCTGTCGCAAAATTCATCAATCGCTATAATGAAACTGGCTCTCATGAGGACCGCCATAGGAAAGGAAGACCCAGAGATACCTTTGCTGCAGAGGATAAGTTCATTAGAGGTAACTGCACCTCAGAATGCAGCCCAAATAAATGCTTCAGATTTCAAGTAACAGACACATCTCAACATCAACTGTTCAGAGGAGACTACGTGAAATCAGGCCTTCATGGTCGAATTGCTGCAAATAAAGCACTACTAAAGGACACCAATTAGAAGAAGAGACTTGCTTGGGCCAAGAAACACGAGCATTGGACATTAGACCGGTGGAAATCTGTTTTTTTGGTCTGATGAGTCAAGATTTTTGGTTCCAACCGCCGTGTCTTTGTGAGACGCAGAGTAGGTGAACAGATGATCTCCGTATGTGTGATGGTGCTTTGCTGATTTATTTAGAATTCAAGGCACACTTAACCAGCATGGCTACCACAGCATTCTGCAGCGATGCAGCATCCCATCTGGTTTGCGCTCAGTGGGAATATCATTTTTTCCCCAACAGGACAATGACCCAAAACACACCTCCAGGCTGTGTATAGGCTATTTGACCAAGGAGAGTGATGGAGTGCTGCATTAGATGACCTTGCGTCCACAATCACCCGACCTCAACCCAATTGAGATAGTTTGGGATGAGTTGGACCGCAAAGTGAAGGAAAAGCAGCCAAAAAGTGCTTAGTATATGTGGGAACTCCTGCAAGACTGTTGGAAAAGCATTCCTCATTAAGCTGGTTGAGAGAATGCCAAGAGTGTGCAAAGCTGTCATCAAGGCAAAGGGTGGCTACTTTGAAGAATCTAAACTATAAAATATATTTAGATTTGTTAAAAAAAAAATTGGTTACTACATGATTCCATGTGTCATTTCATAGTTTTGATATCTTCACTTTTATTCTACAATGTAGAAAATAGTAAAAATAAAGAAAAACCCTTGAATGTGTAGGTGTGTCCAAACTTTTGATGTACTGTATATATACAGTATATACATGTATGTATGGATCAGCCTGTTACCGGTGCTTAACAAACTTTTGGGAAATATCATGTTCGACCAAATACAATGTTATTTTACAGAAAACAAATTAACAACAGACTTTCAGCATGCTTATAGGGAAGGGCACTCATTATGACTGAAACAAATGACTGATGATTAGCTGAAAGAAAATTATAATTAGAAGATTGTGGAAGCTGTTTTGGCTTTATTTACATCCTCTGCCTTATCATGGATTGATAGTTACTTATCTATTAGAACACAGAGGGTTTTCTTTATTGGAAGCCTTTCTAATGCAAATTCAGTTGAGTGTGGAGTACCGCAGGGCAGCCGGCTTGGGCCATTATTGTTTTCTGTTTTTATTAATGACCTTCTACTGATCTTGAATAAAGAGTGTGTCTATGTACGCTGGCGATTCAACAGTATACACGTCGGCTACAACAATAAATAACTGACACCCTTAAAATAGAGCTCCAATCAGTTATAGAAGTGGTAACTAGCAATAAGCTGGTGCTAAATATTCAAAAACTAATATCATTGTTTTTGGGACAAATCACTCGCTCAACCCTAAACCTCATCTAGATCTATTATTGAATAATGTGACGATTGAGCAAGTTGAGGAGACTACATTGTTGGGTGTAACCCTAGATAGGAAGCTGTCATGGCCAAAACATATAGACTCAATGGTTGCTAAAATGGGAAGAGGTCTGTCCATGATAAGGCATTGCTCTGCTTCCTTAACATCTAAATCAACCACACAGGTCCTACATGCCCTAGTTTTGTCGCACCTGGTCTACTGCCCAGTTGTGTGGTCAGCTGCGGCAAAGAAGAACATAGGCAAATTGCAGTTTGTCCAGAACAGCACGTATTGCACTTAGATGTACACGGAGGGCGAATGTCAATAACATGCATGTCAATCTCTCCTGGTTCAAAGTTGAGGAGAGATTGACCGCATCGCTATTGGTCGTTCTGCGAGGTGTTGAAGGTACCGAACTTTGTTCAAGCAGTTGGCACATAGTTCGGACACTCATCGGTACCACACAGACATGCAACCAGAGGTCTCTTCACAGTCCCCAGGTCCAGAACAGAGGTTGGGAAACTAACAGTATTAAATAGAGCCATGACTACATGGAACACTCTGCCACCCCAGGTAACTCAAGCTAGCAAAAAAAAACAGATAAAAGAAAACAGATAAAAGTACATCTTGCGGCATGACAGGGACTGTGAAAAGACACACAGAAATGTTTATGTATTTTATATTGTATTATGTAGTGATATGCGGTTGTCTCGCCTGGCTATCTTGTGATGAATGCACTAGTTGTGGGTCGCTATGGATCTGTTAAATGACTAAATTGTAATATAAATGTAGTGCTATACAAATGCAACATGCAACAATTTCAAACATTTTACTGAGTTACAAGGAAATCAGTCAATTGAAATTAATTAATTAGGCCCTAATCTATGGAGTTCACATGACTGGGAATACAGATATTTGTCTGTTGGTCACAGATCCCTACAAAAATAGGTAGAGGCGTTGATTTAAAAAAAACTGTTAGTATCTGGTGTGACCACCATTAGCCTCACGCAGCGTGACATATCTCCTTCGCATAGAGTTGATCAGGCTGTTGAATGTGGCCTGTGAAATGTTTTCCCACTCCTCCTCAATGGCTGTGCGAAGATGCTGGGTATTGGCGGGAACTGGAACACGCTAGGCTGTCTAACACGTTGATCCAGAGCATCCCAAATACTCTCAATGGGTGAGTATGGTGAGTAAGCAGGCCATGGAAAAACTGGGACATTTTCAACTTCCAGGAATTACAAGTCTGGAGTTTACATACACCTTAGCCAAATACATTTAAACTCAGTTTTTCACAATTCCTGACATTTAATCCCAGTAAAAATTCCCTGTCTTAGGTCAGTTACAATCACCACTTTATTTTAAGAATGTGAAATGTCAGAATAATAGTAGAGAGAATTATTTATTTCAGCGTTTATTGTGGGTCAGAAGTTTACATGCACTCAATTAGTATTAGGTAGCATTGCCTTTAAATTGTTTAACTTGGGTCAAATGTTTTGGGTAGCCTTCCACAAGCTTCCCACAATAAATTGGGTGAATTTTGGCCCATTCCTACAGACGCACATGCTTTTTCAGTTCTGCCCACAAATTTTCTCTAGGATTGAGGTCAGGGCTTTGTGATGGCCACTCCAATACCTTGACTTTGTTGTCCTTAAGCAATTTTGCTACAACTTTGGAAGTATGCTTGGGGTCATTGTCCATTTGGAAGACTCATTTGCGACCAAGCTTTAACTTCCTGACTGATGTCTTGAGATGTTGCTTCAATATATCGACATAAATTTCCTACCTCATTATGCCATCTATTTTGTGAAGTGCACCAGTCCCTCCTGCAGCAAAACACTCCCACAACATGAGGCTGCCACCCCCGTGCTTCACGGTTGGGATGGTGTTCTTCAGCTTGCAAGCCTCCCCCTTTTTCCTCCAAACATAACGATGGTCATTATGTCCAAACAATTCTATTTTTGTTTCTTCAGACCAGAGGACATTTCAGATGAACATGGTACCTTCAGGCGTTTGGAAATTGCTCCCAAGGATGAACCAGACTTGTGGGGGTCTACATTTTTTTCTGAGGTCTTGGCTGATTTCTTTAGATTTTCCTATGATGTCAAGCAAAGAAGCACGGAGTTTGAAGGTAGGCCTTGAAATACATCCACAGGTACACCTCCAATTGACTCAAATTATGTCAATTAGCCTATCAGAAGCTTCTAAAGCCATGATATCATTTTCTGGATTTTTCAAAAGCTGTTTAAAGGCACAGTCAAATTAGTGTAGGTAAACTTCTGACCCACTGGAATTGTGATAAAGTGAATTATAAGTGAAATAATCTGTAAACAATTGTTGTAAAAATGACTTGTCAGGCACAAAGTAGATGTCCTAACTGACTTGCCAAAACTATAGTTTGTTTTAAAAATAAATTTGTGGAGTGGTTGAAAAACTAGTTTTAATGACTCCAACCTATGTGTATGTAAACTTCCGACTTCAACTGAATGTACAAATCCTTGCGACATGGGGCTGTGCATTATCATGCTGAAACATGAGGCAATGGCGGCGGATCAATGGCACGACAATGGGCCTCAGGATCTCATCACAGTATCTCTGTGCATTCAAATTGCCATCGATAAAATGCAATTGTCTTCATTGTCATGTAGCTTATGCCTGCCCATACCATAACCCCACCGCCACCATGGTACACAATGTTCACAACGTTGACATCAGTATAACGCTCGCCCACACGTCTGCCATCTGCCCGGTATAGTTGAAACTGGGATTCATCCGTGAATAGCACTCTTCTCCAGCATGCCAATCGAAGGTGAGCATTTGCCCACAGAAGTTGGTTACGACGCTGAACTGCAGTCAGGTCAAGACCTTGGTGAGGACGACAAGCACCCAGGTGAGCTTCCCTGAGACGGTTTCTGTCAGTTTGCATTAAATTCTTTGGTTGTGCAAACCCACAGTTTCATCAGCCGTCCGGGTGGCTGGTCACAGACGATCCCGCTGGTAAAGAAGCCGGATGTGGAGGTCCTGGGCTGGCATGGTTACACGTGGTCTACGGTTGTGAGGCCAGTTGGACATACTGCCAAATTCTATACAATTAGGTGGCTTATGGTATAGAAATGAACATTTAATTATCTGTCAACAGCTCTGGTGCACATTCCTGTGCTTGAGACATCTGTAGCGTTGTGTTGCGTGACAAAACTGCACATTTTAGAGTTGTAACGATATGCGCTGAGAGTCGGGAAGCAAGTTCAGGGAGTGAGTGTTTTAATAAATAAATGGAACATAATACAAAACAGGAACAACGCACAGACATGAAACTGAAACAATGACGCATGGGGAAGGAACCAAAAGGAGTGACATATTATAGGGCAGGTAATCAAGGAGGTGATGGACTCCAGGTGAGTGTCATAATGCGCGTAACGATGGTGACAGGTGTGCGCCATAACGAGCAGCCTGGTGACCTAGAGGCCGGAGAGGGAGCACATGTGACAAGAGTGGCCTTTTATTGTCTCCAGCACAAGGTGCACCTGCGTAATTATCATGCTGTTTAATCAGCTTATTGATATGCCACACGTGTCAGGTGGATGGACAAATGCTCACTAACAGGAATGTAAACAAATTTGAGAACATTTTTGAGAAATTAGCTTTTTGAGCTTTTGGAACATTTCTGGGATCTTTTATTTCATCTCATGAAACATGGGACCAACACTTTACATGTTGCGTTTATATTTTTGCTCAGTATATATTATGTATTTTATTTGTTGTTTTGATTCTGCCTCAGCAGCAGCTAATTGGGGATCCTAATAAATACTACTTTACAAATGTAAAATGTACAGCATAGTCATTAGTGGAGCCACCTGGAGTAGCTGTTAAGTTTGCTAACAAAGAGTGGTGTGATAGCTAACTGTAAAGTGAATTGTTTTGCCCTTCAGTTAGCCAAGTTAGTTAGCTAGGTAGCTAAAGTTACAGTTCATAGTTAAGGTCAGATGCTATCAATGCTCTTTAAGTGGGATCTTATGATGACCTTAGTCCTATGAAAGCTTTGGGGAACTCACCCTTGATCAATTTATTCAATAGCGTGTGTGGTAGTGTTTATTACCTTGTGACATTATCACCTGTGGTGATCCACCCTGGAGTTGGAGTTCCTTTTAATCTCTGTAGACATCTGGGCCTTCTGAGTCTTTTCATCTAACAGCAGGATAAGTTACAGATTTGCTGTAGACAAGTGCACTGTGTGTCACAAGCCAAGCCAGGCAGATACAACAGCAAGCATCTGAGCAGTGAACTGGGGGACCAGAGGCTGCTACGATATCCTGTATACTGACACAGAATATGTGACTGAGTCAATTCAGTGTGTTTTCAGAGGTGAGGCACAGAGCCAGGTTGGTCAGGGGAATTGGTGCCAAGATGCTCACACAGTTACACAAACAGGCATACAGCACACACGCGCACACACACACACTGAGTGTACAAACATTCGGAACAGCTTCAAAATATTGAGTTGCACCCCCTTTCGCCCTCAGAACAGCCTCAATTCTACAGGTGTCGAGAAGGATGCTGGCTCATGTTGACTCCAATGCTTCCCACAGTTGTGTCAAGTTGGCTGGATGTCCTTTGGGTGATGGACCATTCTTGATATACATAGGAAACTGTTGAGTGTGAAAAACACAGTAGCGTTGCAGTTCTTGACACACTCAAACCGGAGCGCCTGCCACCTACTACCATACCCTGTTCAAGGCACTTCAATATTTTGTCTTGCCCATTCACGCTCTGAATGGCATACATACACAATCCATATCTCAATTGTCTCAATGCTTAAAAATCCTTCTTTAACCTGTCTCCTTCCCTTCATCTACAATGATTGAAGTGACATCAATAAGGCATCATAGTTTTCACCTGGATTCACCTGGTCAGTCTATGTCATGGAAAGAGCAGGCGTTCCTAATGTTTTGTACACTCAGTGTATATACATTGATACACATAAAAACACAATTATAGATAACCATACATTCACACACATACACATTACACACGCAAGCTCACACACAGATACGGTGGCTGCCCAGCTGCCACCGGCAATCACTGCGGAGCATCATGTTACAGCAGCCTGATGACTCTGCTCATTCCTCCCCAGTTTAACCCTCACTCTCTCCCTCACATCCCTCCGATAAACAGGCCAGCATGCCAACTTAACTTACCGGGCTAACTCCCCACTCCGCCACCTTCTATTTTACATGAGGCCCAAATCCACTGGGCTTCCGCCTCTACACACACACCCCCTTCCCTCTACTACACACACACACACACACACACACACACACACACACACACACACACAAACACACACACACACCGGACACCCAAGGCGCTAAATCTCCGTTCACACCACTCAAACATTGCCCCTCCAACCTCCCACCAACCCTAGCCGTCGCCACCCCCCTCCCACTACTATTCCATATTTCAACTTTCCTGCCAAAGATGGCCTTCGGACTGTCATTTTCCCACATCTATTCGGCTTCACTGTGCCATTCTGGTTTCCCATTATGCAGGCATCCTCAATAACCCCTTTGCTCTACTTGCCCCCACAGTCACCCTCCACCCCCACCTCTCACCCATTTCAAGACCCAATTCTAGGAGACAAGGGGCCCCTCTCTCCCTCCCTGAGAAGGATGGCTGGCCTTAAAATATACATCCTGGGGACAGATTTGTTCCTCTGGGGCTTATTGGAGACATTTCCTGATCACATTGTCACATTATTCACTGTGGGGTATGCCCATCAATCAAAGGCCATCCCTTGGAAAATCCAGGTTGATTTACATTTTTTGAGAGCTAGCCAATCTTGAACTGGATGGCTTGCGTCTTCCCATAGGGAAAAGTTAGATCGGAGATGGTGGTCTCCTGCATTTCAATTAAGTAAATAATAGCTTTGGCGGCATTTGTAGGCTACATTGAGCAACACTGCAGCCAAGGGCATAGGTCTGAAGTTGGCACATTTAAAAAAAAAAAATGACAGGTGATCAATCAAAAACCCAAAAATGATTGACCCATTCTGGAAAAAGGAATTACAAAATGTAAAAGGATGCTTGCATGAACATTTGATCAAATCCAAAGTATTGGTTACCCTTTGTCATACGTACTATTCTACCTCAGACCTAAACTCGCCCCCAGGCTTTGAGCCTGGAACACCAATGACTCATCTGTCCTCGTGGGAGTTAATTTACTGAGTAAAGTGTTTATGATTATTTGATCTTAGCAAATCACACAACTGCAAGGCATTGCTTAGAATCAGAAACATGTGTGCGAGCAAACATTCCCCTGAGTTTGAGAGGCTACTAGAGCTAGCTAGCTAACCTAATGTAGGAGGCAGCCCTGCCGGCTATACGTTGTCCAAATCTGTGGTCAATGTGTGTTACGCTTATGGGGAAAGCAGCGAGCTATATTTTCTGAAATCTCCATGTTACAACAGATGAATGCATAAACTGAGGTACACAAGACTGGGGGAGGTGTTGTCAGAGATGATTGATAGGAGATTAAGCCAATGGCTATGCACCAAATGTATATTGCCGTTGAGATTTTTTCCCAAACTTTCTATTGGATAAACATAGGCCATTTTGAAGCTTTGGTCCACCAGATGTTGTTGATTCTTCCTGGAAGCAAATCACAGTTACAAGGCTAAAAATGTGTCGATAAAATCAAAATGTACATGACTTTCACTGTCAATAAATCATTCATAAATCAATAAAAAATGATTATATAGTGTACATGTATACATTAGATTGAACTTTGAATTTTGTCACCAATCCATTGGGGCACAAACTCTAAGAGGGAGAGAAGAGATTTTCATGGGCGTCCCAGACATCCTCATACCGTATATGTCACTGCTGTACATATCAATGAAGGACACCCATCCACTCAGACATGACATTCCCGTTGAGGATATGGAGGGGGTAATATAGGCCCTTGGCGTTACACTAGATGTTCATGGAATGCAAGCACCGATATATCTATCCGGAAACTAACTTACAAAGCTCTGGAGTTTTTTGCACAAGGACAGAGGTCCAGATATATGAGCTCATACAGTGCAAAGCCTTGATGACATATATTGAAACGTAAAATCGTCAACAGTTTGGACTGTTGAATCTCAATTTTCCTCAATGTCTCGTGTTAGGCAATTGCAACATTTCGCTGGGTGAAATTTGAGAACAACAGGGGATTGGTATCTATGTTTCCAAGGGGGTTAAGACATGATAAACATACAAGCATAGACAATGCTGTTAGAAAAATAAAACAAATTATAATTGCCGTGCTTCTACACCTGCATTGCTTGCTGTTTGGGGTTTTAGGCTGGGTTTCTGTACAGCACTCTGAGATATCAGCCGATGTAAGAAGGGCTATATAAATACATTTGATTTGAATTGATTTCCAGCAATATATTGATTACATTTTGAACTCAAACGACAGGCTACTGTCATTGTGGTTTGAAAATGTACAGGATTTGTCAATCAAAGATCTGCAGTCTAGCAAAAAGTCCCAATAAAAAAAAGTCCCAATCATTGAAATGTTTGTTTTATGTATAAATTTCAATTATATTACACACATATCCAACAAACCAGGAACCATTGAGTGATACAGACAATACATACCTAAACGAACAACACTCATAGTTGCCTACATTTGAATCCCCTACAGCAGGCTTACAACATTATGCCATGGATGGAATGTGGTAAGTTGTAAAAGAAAAATGTGCAGAGCAAACAAAAGGCTTTTATCCACGCGGCCCCCGTTGACACTTGCCACGCCCCCTGTTCCTCCATTTTCTCATGGGGTCAAATCGTAGAGCTCTCCCTCTCTCCCTGCTGTCTTCAACACCCTGTCACCCACCAGTTAACCTTGTATTCCAACTCTGACTGTCAATGACCCCCTATAATGTGGCCCCCACCTGTTCAAATTTCCTCCTGTGTCTCATTGTGGCCACCTCATGTGAGGTCTACCAGTTCACCAGCTCAAGCACATTACTGTAGCATGTTAAGCTAACTCTGAAAATAATCACACTTGTTCAATGGGGTCATGCGTAAACCACCACATTTAATGGCAAGGTGACTGGTAACATAGACAATATTCAATAGAGCTCTACATATCCCAGTCTTTTGTCCCCACTTGCTTCAAGATGTCCACCATTGTTCCTGTACCCAAGAAAGGGAAGGTAACTAAACAAAATGACTATCGCGCCGTATAACTCACTTCTGTCATCATGAAGTGCTTTGAGAGGCTAGTTAAGGACCATATCACCTCCACCCTACCCGACACCCTAGACCCACTACAATTCGCATATCGCCCCAACAGATCCACGGAAGACGCAATCGCCATTGCACAGCACACTGCTCTATCCCACCTGGACAAGAGAAATACCTAATGTAAGAATACTGTTCAGCGACTACAGCTCAGCCTTCAACGTCATAGTGCCCTCCAAGATCATCACTAAGTTCGGGGCCTGAACCCCTCAATGTGAAACTGGGTCCTGGACTTCCTGAAGGCCTACCCCAAGTGGTGAAGGTAGGCAACAACACCTCCGCCACGCTGATACGCAACACAAGGACCCCATGGGGTGCGTACTCAGCCCCCTCCTGTACACCCTTTTCACCCATGACTGCGTGACCATGCACGTCTCCATCTCAATTATCAGGTTTGCAGATGACACAACAGTGGCCTGATTACCAACAATAAGACAACCTACAGCAATGACCATCAACTAGATTCAGCCGCTGAATTTACAAATGTACAACACATGTTGAGTATGACTGGTGTCAGTAAACATCTGCAAAAAAACACAATTAAATTGTTGCCAGCAGCACAGATACAGTCACCAACACTCTAGATAACATGAAAACAGCCTAACCAGCTCTGCTAGGACAAGTAAAATGGTCAGAGTGAGGTGTTCTCTCATTTGTATCTGGAAGTAGCTAGCAAGCTAGCCTACTTTAGCCAGTTAGCTTGGGTGATTGACTACCATTGTGAGGTCAGAACGCTTGGATCAACCCTACTCCTTGGCCGGAGCAGTGTGTACTCTGAACGCTCTGAGAGTGAAACGCTGTGAATTTACGAAGGCCCAGAGAGCACTCTGTCACTCCAGAGGGAATTTACGAACACACTCATAATTACAAATCATTTGTAGACTGGAAATTGACTGCAAATTGATCACAGAAACATATTTGACTAAAACATAATAAAACCTAAGCAAGTCTTGAAATCTGTTTCAAACCTTGCTTACATTTGTATACAATCACGTCTCTCTATTATGCGTGGGAACAGATTGAACAGATTTCCAAAACTAAAATCAATTGGAGCTAATTTCTTGGTGTTTTTAGTCTTTTATGTTCAACAATGAAAATTCTAAATTCCCACAACAACAAAAAACTTTTTTTTTTGCTCAGAAAACTTGGGAAGCCAGTTGGAGAACCCTGGCCTACAGGGAAGAGGTAAGAGCCCCGGCGTAGTGGTGCTAGGAAAATAACCTCTCCCTCAACGTCAACAAAATTAAGGAGCTGATTGTGAACTACAGGAGACAGCAGAGAGAGTGCGCCTCCATCCACATCGACGGGGCCGCAGTGGAGAGGTTCAAAAGCAACCTGAAATGGTCCATTCACACAGACAGCTTGGTGAAGAAGGTGCAACAGCGCCTCTTCAACCTCAGGAGGCTGAAGAAATGTGGCTTGGCAGATGAACCATTGAGAGCATCCTGTCGGGCTGTATCACTGCCTGGTACGGCAATTGCACCGTCCGCAACTGCAGGGCTCTCCACAGGGTGTGGCGAAGGGGTGTTGCGGTGACCGTATTACCGCCACACCGGCAATCACGAGTCATGACCACAGTAAAATTCCACGTGACCATCACGGTAATCTCCTCCTATGCACTCTGGACATGCTTTAGTAGTACCAACTTACTAACAGCCATCAGGTCCTAATGGCCTGGTACTCAGGACTCTATTGTCCCTCTAATCACTCTGACATCAATGGAAATGCAATCGATAATCACATCACACACTTATCATCAAAACAGTATCATGCTTTTAAAACTCACCTCAATGTGATGATCAATTTGAAGAAAGAAGTTCAACAGCAGGTTGAAACTAAGTGTAAAACATGGTTGTTCTGCATGTTGTTTCAAAGCCCGAAAAAAAACTTTATTAAAATTATGATTGTACCGTTATACAATACATAGCTGTCACGCCCTGACCATAGAGAGCTTTTTATTCTCTATCTTGGTTAGGTCGGGGTGTGACTAGGGTGGGTCATCTAGGTGATTATGTTTCTATGTTGGCCAGGTATGGTTCCCAATCAGAGGGAGTCTCTGATTGGGGATCATATTTAGGCAGCCATTTCTCTTTGTGCTTTGTGGGATCTTGACTATGTATAGTTGCCTGTTAGCACTATTGTTAGCTTCACGTTTAGTTTTGAGATTTATTGTTTTTGTTTTGCTGTGAGTTTCACCTAGAAATAAAAAGATGTGGAACCCAGATCACGCTGCGCTTTTGTCCAGTTATTCTCACGATCGTGACAGAAGATCCCACCAACAACAGACCAAGCGGAGTGCCCAGGAGGAAAGCCAGGAGTGGAGGACATCCTGGACGTGGGAAGAGATTATGGCAGGAGACAGAAGCCTGCCATGGAAGCAGGCGGAGGCAGCGAGGGAACAACAGCAACGACGCCAGGGTTCACGGCCACGACGCAAGCCCAAAAGACAGCCCAACATTTTTTTTGGGGGGGGGGGGGGCACACGGAGTGGTCGGCGACGCTGAGGGGTGAGTCAGAGACCAAGGAGGAATATTGGGACAGATTGAGCGAGGAGTGGGCGGCGAAAGTTGAGGGGAGTGAACCAGAGCCAACTCCCCGTACTCACCGTGGGGAGCGTGTGACCGGTCAGGCACCATGTTTTGCGGTGATACGCACTGTCTCTCCAGTGCGTATTCACAGCCCGGTGCATTCTGTGCCAGCTCCTCGCACTCGTCGTGCTAAAGTGGGTATCTGTCCAGGACGGGTTGTGCCGGCTCAGCGCGCCTGGTCTCCAGTGCGCCTCCTCGGTCCAGGATATCCTGTGCCGGCTCTACGCACTGTATCCCCAGTGCGCCTTCACAGTCCAGTACGTCCTGTGCCTCCTCCCCGCACTCGCCCTGAGGTGCGTGTCACCAGCCCGGTGCCACCTGTACCGGCCCCACGCATCAGGCCTCCAGTGCGCCTCCACAGTCCAGTACGTCCTGTGTCTCCTCCCCGCACTCGCACTGAGGTGCGTGTCACCAGCCCGGTGCCACCTGTACCGGTCCCGCGTATCAGGCCCCAAGTGCGCCTCCACAGTCCAATACGTCCTGTGCCTGCTCCTCGCGCTCGTCCTGAGGTGCGTGTCACCAGCCCGGTACCACCAGTGCCGGCACCACGCACCAAGCTTCCAGTCCAGAGCAGAGCTTCTGGCGACAGTTCCCAGTCCAGAGCTTCCGGCGACAGATCCCAGTCCAGAGCTTCGGGCGACAGTTCCCGGTCCAGAGCTTCCGGCGACGTTTCACGGTCCGGAACCTCCGACGGTCCTCGGTCCAGATTCTCCAGTGACGGTCCGCGGTCCAGAGCCTCCAGCGACTGTCCGCGGTCCAGAGCCTCCAGCGACGGTCCGCGGTCCAGAGCCTCCAGCGACGGTCCGCGGTCCAGAGCCTCCAGCGACGGTCCGCGGTCCAGAGCCTCCAGCGGGGGTTCTCGGTCCAGAGCCTCCAGCGGGGGTTCCCAGTCCGGAGCCTCCGGCGACGATCTACGGTCCGGAGTCCCCGGCGACGATCTACGGTCCGGAGTCCCCGGCGAGGATCTACGGTCCGGAGTCCCCGTCGACGATCTACGGTCCGGTTCCTCCGGCGACGATCCGCGGTCCGGAGCCTCCGGCGACGGTCCGCGGTCCAGAGCCTCCGGCGACGGTCTGCGGTCCAGAGCCTCCGGCGACGATCCGCGGTCCGGAGCCCCCGGCGACGATCCATGGTCCGGAGCATCCGGCAACGATCCCCGCACCAGAGCCGCCATTGAGGATAACGTGTCCGCGAGCGGAGTGGGAGCTTCGCCCCGCACCGGAGCCGCTCCCGACGGTAGATGCCCACCCGAACCCTCCCCTATTGAGTCAGGTTTTGCGGTCGGAGTCTGCACCTTTGGGGGGGGGGGGGGGGATACTGTCACGCCCTGACCATAGAGAGCTTTTTATTCTCTATCTTGGTTAGGTCGGGGTGTGACTAGGGTGGGTCATCTAGGTGATTATGTTGGCCAGGTATAGTTCCCAATCAGAGGCAGCTGTTTGTCGTTGTCTCTGATTGGGAATCATATTTAGGCAGCCATTTCCCCTTTGTGCTTTGTGGGATCTTGACTATGCCTGTTAGCACTATTGTTAGCTTCGCGTTTCGTTTTGAGATTTATTGTTTTTGTTTTGCTGTGAGTTTATTCCTGTCTCGAGCGTGCAGAGGGGCTGTCAACAGTTCAGTGAAATATGTTTCATTGCGGAAACATGTTACTATTGATGTTCTCGAACCGATTTCATTTGGTTTCCCAAATTAAGCACTGGGTAGCTGCAGGAACAGGGCTGGAGAGCCCATGGCATACAGAGTTTGGGGCGGAATATCACCTGACACGCAGCGAGAGCATGCCCCTCAAACAGTGGTTGATGCGTGAAGTGAAATAAGTGTTCTTATATTTATTTCTCAGCTGCTCATATTAAGCACATGCTCCACTATAAAACCGAAGTAGCTTACCCCGTGTAACCGATGTGAAATGGCTAGCTAGGTAGCGGTAGTGCGCGCTAGCAGCCTTTCAGTCGGTGACGTCACTTGCTCTGAGACTTGAAGTAGTGGTTCCCCTTGCTCTGTAAGGGCCGCGGCCTTTGTGGAGCGATGGATAATGACGGTTCGTGGGTGTCAGTTGTTGATGTGTGCAGAGGGTCCCTGGTTCGCGCCCGGGTCGGGGCGAGGGGACGGTCTAAAGTTATACTGTTACACCCGCATCATTAAAAAACAGAAAGCGTGTGGCATCCATTCACTATTCGAGTGCATACGGATTACATGTATTTTTTTCCGCTGACCCTGTTCCTGCTCATTTAATAATGGGACATTCTAAATAATTTAACATATTAGTAAAGACAAGATTGATAGGAGAACAGCTGTGCAGCCTGAGGCAAGGAACAGAGCACAAGCTTTTATTGCGACTTTCTCAACATTCTAAGGTTTTTATCATTCACAACTAAAGTTGCCAAATAATTCAACATTTTACATACAGGACATGTTTCAAGTGATCACTTTTACACTCAACATAGCCACTTCATATGCGCACTCGCTCCGGAATGGGAAAAATGTCCTTTCTATTTCATTCAGCTAAGTTAAATTATATTCTTCTTACTATAAAAAGCATATAATAAAAAAATAATGGCACAGGACTTGGGGTGGCAGGTAGCCTTGTGGTTTGAGCGTTGGGCCAGTAACCAAAAGGTTGCTGGCTCGAATCCCCGAGCTGACAAGGTACAACTCTGTCATTCTGCCCTTGAACAAGGCAGTTAACCCAGTGTTCCCCTGTAGACCGTCATTGTAAAAAATAATTTGTTTTTAACTGACTTGCCTAGTTAAATAAAGGTTCAATTAAAAAGAAAAATGTATAAGCATATCTTGTCAGCTAAATGAAACATAGAGCATAGCCAGATAAATGAAGCATAGAGCATGGTCAGATAACATACATACAACTCATATTTTCTTTTTCTGAAATACATTTTCTTCATATAATTCAGACCTGACTAAAATAAATTATGGATTTATTGTGATGGTGTATATTAAATTGATTTATTATACTTTTTTAAATGTAGATATTCAAAAGGCGTGCATCAGCGTGGAGGCTTGTATGCGTGGAGGCGCTAAACGTGTGGATGTTCATTAACGGCCATTTACAGTGAGACCGGCAGCCTTTTGCATGACAATAACCGTCTCACAAAATGTTATGACCGCCACAGCCCTAGTGGTGCGGTCAGCCCAACGTATCAATCGGGGCACACTGCCTGCCCTCCAGGACATCTACAGCACCCAGTGTCACAGGAAGGCCAAGAAGATCATCAAGGACCTCAGCCACCCGAGCCACAGCCTGTTTACCCCGTTACCATCTAGAAAGTGGAGACAGTACAGATGCATCAAAGCTGGGACCGAGAGACTGAGAAACAGCTTCTATCTACAGGCCATCAGACTGTTAAACATTCACTTCTAGCCGGCCTCCGCCCAGCACCCTGCCCTGAACCTTAGTCACTGTTCTAGCCGGCTACCACCCGGTACTCTACCTTGCACCTTAGAGACTGCTGCACTATGTAACGTCACTGGTCACTTTAATAATGTTTACATACTGTTTTACCCAATTTATATGTATATACTGTATTCTAGTCATGGCTCAACTATATAACTACTGCTATACACGCACCTTTTCTTTTCATATACTGTCCATATCATCTTTACACACCATCATATGTATATATATGTGTATACATTATATGTATATATTTATATTCCGGTCTATGACATTGCTCGTTCTGATATCTCTTCATTTCTTTGTTTTTTATTTTACTGTATTGTTTTTTGTGTTGTTTTGTGTTACTAGGTATTACTGCACTGTTAGAGCTAGAAACAAAAGCATTTCGCGGGACCAGCGATAACATCCGTAAATCTGTGTACGCAACCAATAGACTGTGATTTGATTTGTTGGTTAGGGTCACATCTTGGGTGGCTTTTCTTGGTTTAACTGCTGTGATGATTGCAGTGGCGATTTTAGCCTGTAAATCTTGGTGGGGCAAAAAAAAAAAAAGAAGTGGGATGCATGCCAGCAAAGCCACTACACAACACAACACAATACATTAATTTCACTATAACGATGACAAACGGTGTCCACAAAATGTTAGGGCCTACAAGCTGTCCCAACAACAGAGTCCCAACAGCAGTCCAAACACCTTACCACTGCTACACCTGGCTACCAGCGGAGCCTTGTCTGGCAGCGAAACAGCTCATTCAGCCTCATTTACTGCCTTTTAAAACAACACAGATGATTTGGCTGACTTGCTTAAACAAATGTGGTTTCTACTGACAATTGAGATGTACAAACTATGGCATAAGGGGCCGACAAACAGATAAGAGGCAATCCGTAATTTCTATTAAGACATTAATGAGCGAGCTAGGACCGACGTAGTCAATATAACTAATTTGTTCAGCACGTTTGAAATGTACAGCGACAGAATTCAGTACATGGGTCGTTCTTACAGTGTTCCCCCTGTACACCAAGTCAGAACCATAGGATAAATAAAGGGGGCATATAAGCAGACAATGAAAGCTCTTACAATATTTGATGATTACATTTCTCTAAAACAGGTTATAGGCTACATGTGCACCACCAAGTCAGAACAGTAGGCAAAATTAAGAGGGGAAAATAGACCAAATTATTAGGGTGAGACACATGGGCTACTAACAGTTTACTACACAACATAAACTTAGTATTACTTTCTTAGCTACAGTATACATATCTCCCAGGCATATTACATCATATATGCAGCAGCATTCAAGACATTTTTGGACTCACCTTGTTGTGCTGTGCTCACTTGAACAGGAAGGTGGTGTGACGGTCCTTTGTTGGTAAATTTTGTCATCAAACTTTGTCATCAAAGTCTGTCATTCCCTGGATTTATAGTGCTTTCAAGACAACTGGGAACTCTGAAAAAAACAAGGTTGAATCATGATGACGTCAGTGATCTTCAGGTCATAGCTCTAGAAAGAGGCCAGAGTTCCTGATTTACAATTCCAAGTTGAGTGACCGTTCAAAAATGCATTTCCCCAGTAGGAGCTTGTTTTTTTCCCTGAGTTCCCAGTTGTCTTGAACTCACTGAAGTCAGATTTCCAAGTTCCGAGTTAACAGTTGTTTTGAGCGCTGCACAAATCATGCTTCATTGACAGCATGGCCAATGTTGAATGTATATCATTTTAAGTTTGGAAAAGAGACCCTTAATCTCAGACTTGGGACCACACAGCCACTCCACTGAATAGCAGGCTAGGGATTGCTTTGCAGTGCTTGCAGTTAGCCATTGATTCCTTCCAAACCACTCATTGTTGAATTTGTGATTTCCAATTTGTTGTGTAATGTTTATCTCCAATGGCCCATGGGCACCGATACGTTTTATCTATAATTTCTCTTCATTATTTCTCTTCATATGACAAGGATTAAAAAGGATTTGCCAGTAGATTGTTGACTTGATTCATGATGATGACTGCTACAGTAGCTAGGATTTTGAAAGTATGATGTTGACATAAGTCAAATCAAAGCTACTGTAGGTATAATGTGATTTGATGTCATTTTATCTGTGGCCAATGACCTTGAGCCTTCTTGGATGGGCAATTCTAATGTAACTCCATGGCAGCACCCAAGGGGCTTGAATTTTTTTGCTCTACCCTAGACTTGGCGGTGACGTAGTGTCCCCATGAGTGACAGAACACTGAGCCAATCACGGTGCAACTACAGAACATTACCAACCCCTACACTCCGTATTTTCAGCTGGCTGCCCCACCACCACAGAAAGCACTGCGCTTTTTTTTACATTGTTTGCAAACTGATATGTGAAATGCAATAACATGCAATAACATTTTATAGTTTTAGCTAAAAATGTGGGGCTCAAAACAGGTGGGCCTCAGCCCCACCTGCGCTGAATGACAGATCGCCACTGGATGATTGCTAAAAGTAAGTGGAGCTAATGTATAGTAGGCTGTAATGATCTAGAAACATCAACCATGCATGGTGTGGAGATGGCGTTAGACGTGTGGTATGCTTCTGTCACTACATTCTTAGGAGCTGTGAAGGGCTGTAATAAGCTAGGTGTTGTCTATAAAACAATTCAAGCAACTGTGATGGCCAGAAGGGAATTTGTGCTGTCGTACACAAACTTGCTGGTTAAAATCCTACTCCAACCCTTGACACTTATCTTATCATTTCTTTCCTAAACCTAACCCAACCAGTAACTAACCCTAACCAATTGGGATAACTTGTCTAAAGTTAATTACATTTCTTACAAACAATGGTGAACAACCTTAGTTCAAGTGTCTTAAATACAGGTAAGGGTACAAGATTACAAATACTTTACAATCAGAGTAGTAGTTTTGTACATAACACAGCAACAACAGAAAGAATACTAAAACAATGCTAAGTCCTTCCTCAAATGTATTTTTCGACAAAATGGAACTGGACATGATCCCTACCAATTAGAACTGACGAACCTACTACTTCACCCCGTTGGTCACCCCCTTGGTTTGTCTTTAAAACATTTACTGAGAATAGAATAGTCCCACATCTAACGGAAAAACTCTGAGCAACTGTAAAGAGGCCGATAAAAAAAACTTCAATTAACCTAAATAGAGAACCTGATAGCCAGTTATGATAGCTCTACACACAAATGTTGAAATGAGACTAAGATATCGGAGACAGTTTCACATTACACTACAACATGAAGATATGACTCATGTAAGATATGATCTACTCATTGGGTCAAACAACATCATGTCTGGAAGGGAGGGGGGGGGGCTGAGTGATGATTGGGGAAAACTTATGGAAGGAGAAGATGACCAATGACAAAGTTGGTTTGGAAAACACCACATTTTGATTTTTTCTTTCACTTTGACCTCATTTCACCCTTTGCCTACTACGGAAAAATAGGGGAGGTCTTTCCAAGCAATCACATGCCCTCCCTTGGTGAAAGAAACCCAAAACCAACACCTTCTGCGTCCAAGAGCATGTGATACTCGGTGCCGCGACACACACACACACACACACACACACACACACACACACACACACACACACACACACACACACACACACACACAGAGCAGATCGGTATACAAACGGCTGAGAACACCATTACACACACACACCCACTGCAAAACAGCATTACCTTTTATCTAAACAGCTACAACTTTGATTCTGTCCCAATAGACCCCTTCAGAATGATGCTGCAGAAATTCTTCGACAATCACGTGACAGTAAAGTAGCTGCACGCCTGACTGATGGCCTACTTTCCAAGAAAATCTTTAATTGACATCAACGGATGATTTACGCAAAGTGTCTCATTACGAGGCACAAATCCACATTGCATATTGGCCTACATATCCATGTGTATGGTTTAGAGGCAGCCTTTATGATTGGACAAATGTTATAACAAATGTAATAACCGCTTCAATAACCACAAAACTGCACCTATAACCCTCCAAGCTGCACTTGTAGCCTTGTCCCCGTCCCTAAAGGGGTCCATTGTGGCTGGGGAGCCAGCCAGGTTGCGTAATAGGTGGCGTACTGCTGACAGGTAATAATACGAACGGGCCGGTACCACCTGATCTCCAAGTCTGCCCGACTGTCCAGGGAACAGCAATGCCTGGGGGCATGGAGGGGCTCGGGGCCGTCTCCATCTCCCCACACCTCTGATTTGGGCAACATGGATTAGCGGCAGAGGAATGGTGGGGTACAACTGAGCATCCACAGCATCACAGTATCCTGCCTGCCTTCCATTAAGACACAGGCTAAATATAATATGCCCCCTGGGAAGGAGGGAGGAAGGGAAATTGTCCAAACTGGACTAAAAGGACCAGGTGCCTGGCCTGAAGTGTGCTTGTGACGAGTCAGGCTGCCCTCACCTGCCAGGTTACAAAGCAAGGGGATATAGTAACTACACCACAAACAATCCCCCGAAATGTGCTACTATATTTCAACAGTGTAGTAGCGCGTTAAACATATGTAATCACACTCACACACATCCGTACACATAGACAAGACAAGACAAATGGAGACACAGTAAAGCTGGTTTAGTCAAATAAAACAATGAAATCCAAGCAAAACATCACTCCCAAATATGCTCATAGCAATCAAAAAAATGATCTAACTGCATTTGTCAGGTGTCTTCACCTGTAATCATTATCTGACATAGAATGTCTCCAATGCATCGAGAGCAGCTTTACAGTATGAGCAAAAAACTTTGCAGGAGTTTTAGATTGTCCATTCAATGAAAATGTGTATCTTCATGCAGAACATAATTTAGGGCTAGCCTATCCTACTACTTTATTACAATTTAACCATGGCCTATTACAGTAGCTACATTGAAAAGGTTACAATGAGGAGCAGTGCTGTTCTTTTGGTTTGTGTAAAACACATGGCAATACATTTGATTTGATGAGTAGCTTATTGGGAAATTATCATTTTTTCAGATCCAATTTAAACCAAATTAATTAATATACGCAAATATCAACTGGTGGAACAGGTGAAAGAGAAATGCTGCTGACCATCTAACAGGTAAGACATGTAAAAATAGCACCAATGGTAAACAATGAGGCAAAACTACATGATCTTCTAGAACAGTGCGACCTGGGTCTTTACATAGTTCTGAATTGTCAGTGCTATCCGGTAACCTTGGGACGTTCCTATTCTAAACCCGAACCTTAACCCCTACCCTAACCTTAACCATAACCTTTACCTATCCCTAACCCTTACCTTAACCATTTTACATGTCAACTTCAATGGGTAGGGACGTCCCAAGGATCCCGGATTGCATGGACCAGCACGCCACAAAACAGAGCAGAGAGCGGTGGAGCTTCTTTTTTTTATTTTTACCTTGCCCAGGAAAATAAATAGATTTTCACAGAACTCAAACTCCACAGAAATTCGCCTTCCTTCAAGCCTTTTACTGAAGACTTAATTCTCTCCTTTTGGAGGCTAGTGCAGGCTCCAAGACAGCTGTTGCTGACACGGTAGTGTCTTGAATGAAACCGGAGAGTTGCTTCAGGTAGGATCATCACGTCAAAACTTTTTGACACTTCGAAGTTCCCACACTCGGTCCAGTCGGTCCTCGGTGCAACTCAGTCGGCTTAAACCGTCAGCATTTATGGAAGACATAGATTTATTTAGCAATGACATGCAGTTTTCTGTGTGACAGGTACTCCTTGAAATATGTCGACCTACTTAGAATGTGGAGAGTCGTGCAAAGTTTCCTAGACCTAGCTGGTTCGTTCTGGTTCTGAACGTAGACTATAGGCTACAGTTTGTGTGCTATGTTTGAATTTCAATGTGTAGGCTGGGCTACACCCATATGTTTTACCTTACATTTTTCGGATTTGTTATTCCTTACATTGCCTTTTTCTCATTAATGACTAGTGCATATGTTTTATAAGGTAGGCTATATTTTCCTCGTCGAATAAACGACCCGGATTAGTGGCCTGGAAGAAACAAATTGTATGTAAATGCACAAAACCAGAGTAGATGAAATATTCGTTAGTTACGCGCATGTGCCGACAGGTGGAAATGCAGTGAGTGAATTAGTCTTGTGCCTTCCGATATCCCATCCGTGAGCCCACAATTCGATTGAGTGAGAGGAATCCTATCCTTGTAAAAGCTAAATTTGGCTCTAAGGTGCGTAATATGGTTATACATGGAAAATGATATGTGATTACAAACGTTTAATTTAGTGTCGTCGTCTGCTTCTTGGAACTTGTAGTGCCTCCAACGTGATTTTCCCACGTCCCTGTCCATGGAGGCTATCTTCAGGACATGTTTGCTGTAACACTCAAGCCTAAAGCACAGTCTTTATAGGCTAACTATCCGTACACAATATATTGGATTATTAGAAACATTACTTATTTTCTGCCATTCTACTTAATGATTGGACGTCAGAGGTAAAACCGTTTTAAGCCTGCCAACTGTTTTCAACACACGATTATAGCAGGCTATATAGCCTACTCTTTTAAAAAATAGTTTCCAAATGAATATAAAAAGAAGCAAATCGGTTTTGATATGTAATCAATGATATGGTTCTTCTTATTTCACCTTGCAGACCCAGAAGTTCTGAAGAAAACGTTTTTTTGCACCCTTTCCACCCGCCCCTTTCCTCTCTCTTCTCTTCGCACTTGCTCATTCCAACCTATGTTGATCTAGATAAAACAGCTGAACAGAAACCTAATCTTGAGCTTGTTCGTTCACTCTGATGATGTTGCCATACTGTCACAGAATGACCAGGCGCTTCTTGGAAGGATGAACTTCCCAGCGGGTTAGGATGGGTAACTTGGCTACTGATTTCAATACTTTTCACAGTGAAGGCTACTACTCTATGCCAAAACAAACATGTATTACCTAAATAAAAAACTATCTAGACATAAGACACAAATTACTGTTAATGCAGAAATTATTTAATTATCAGAGAATAAGTAAGCTAGCATACACATGCAAATGTGTCTACCCCTCAATTCTGATACATACTGTAAGCACTGGCACAACACACAACCCCGCAGCCCCCACAAGGAAGGAATTGGGGTCCCCCAGGAGGTCGTCTCCCCAGATAGCATATGAACATGTCATGAGCCATGCATTATTTTCCTCCGAATTATATGAAATTAGCTTTAAAATGTTAAAATCTTCTCAGCCTCGTGGCAAAATGCAGGGGCTCAACTTTGGGTTTAGAAGTGGGGGGGACATGCACTCCAAAACACCTACCCAACCGTCCTAAAGCACACCGTTGCCTCTTTTTGTATCACATTCCAATGATAAAACTGGGGGACAAAAATACAATTTCAGAATGTGGGGGAGACATGTCCCCCCCATCCCCAGTGAAAGTTGCACCCCGGCAAAATATGTAGAATAGCAGGAAATTAGCTCAGGGATTCTTGAAAGTCAGGACAATCCTTGTCCGGCAGGGAAACGTTATTTTTATAGTTAAAAAAAAGTATTTTATTGCATTATTTGAGCTTAAAATTTGCATTTAGTGCAATTTTATAAGGAAAATATTTTTTTTTTGGGGGGGGGGGGGTTTCAAAATAATACTTTCAATATTATATGTCGTCTCTATGCCTGGAAATGCCCTTGTTTGGAGCAAAGGATCCCAATTTCATACTCTCCAAAAAAGTGTTTAAAATTTAAAAAAACGGGCAATAATGGAAATTAACTGAAAAAGGATCTTATGTTGTTTCTTGCAATAGCCCCTCTGTGACTTTAAATACTACTTCTCTCAAAACTGTGATTCCTAAAAGATGTGTCCAGAGATTTGGTCAGCTCCGTCAGATTTGTCTAAAATCCTAAATTAATCAGTAATGAGCAAGGTCATCTAAACCATAAGGACCCCTTATTCATGTCCTCACTACATGTAGTGCAACAAGACCAGTCATGGTATGTAAAGTTCTCTACTTTTGATAGATTTAAACAGACAATATTGGAATCACCATGGTCACAACCATAAATTGTCAACTCCATCCGCCAGAAAATATGTTACATTTAATTATGTCCTAGAGTCATAAAGCAACTGAGGGAAAAAAAGTGCTACTATTGTATGTATACCACTTCAATGATGAAGAAAAATGTCATGTTTGTCAACTCTGTAAAACATCAACTCTGTCAGATTTGTCAGTAGTTATCTAGTATGTTGTCTTCTATTAAATCAGAAGTTATTATCCTGGGTGACCTAAATTATGAATGAGAAATGCAATCTTCAGACAATCTAAAAGACGTGTAATGATATCTAAACCTAACCAGCTGGTGACTAAGCCTACACTGCCCAACCCTAAAGATCCTTCAAAGTTAACTCTGATTGATCTTATTTTAATGAATTCACCAGAGAAATATGTTTATTTTTATTTAAACTTTATTTAACTAGGTAAGTCAGTTAAGAACAAATTCTTATTTACAATGACAGCCTACACCGGCCAAACCCTAACCAGGACGACGCTGGGCCAATTGTGCACCGCCCAATGGGACTCCCGATCACGGCCAGTTGTGATACAGCCCAGGATCGAAGCAAGGTCTGTAGTGAGGCCTCTAGACCGCTGCGCCACTCGGGAGCGCATTTATTGAACATGATTGTATTTCAGCGATTCCTGAACATGATTTAGCTTTGAGCCTTTTTGCACGTCTTTAATACTATAGTGAATAATCATGCTCCCTTCAAAAAATTCACGATTACAGGTAGATCGAATGCCTGGTACAATCTGGAATTAATGAAAATGAAAGAGATTATGCTTTGTTAGCAATAGACAACAAGAAGTTGTTAATGATCTTGTCAATGCTTTAGACACTAAAATGAAATGCGCTGCTTTGTTTGTGGAAAAGCTCTGCTTTTGATACTGTTGATCATGCTATTTTATTGAACAAGTTGTTCTTGATAGGCCTGGTGAACTTGATTTTTCTTTCATATGTTTCATGATTATCTTAGCGACAGAACTCAGGCCATCGTGATTGATGGGGTTAAATCTGCATTTCTGGAAGTACATAAAGGTGTACCACGGGTCAATTTTGGGACCTGTTCTCTTCACTATTTATATAAACACCATTGGTCAATCTGTTAAAAATGTTCAACTTCATCTCTATGCTGATGATACTATTATGTATGCTATTGGCCTGATTGTTGATCAAGCTGTGTCAAAACTAGAGTCAGATTTTATACTTATGCAGTAATCTCTTGCTAATTTAACTTGTGCTTAATATGTGCGAAATTAAATAAATGTTAAGAACTTTTAAGAATGTTTCAGATTAACTACATGTTCACTCATTTGACGGTTCTCCAATCGAACATGTTCCCGCATATAAATACTTAGGCATTTGGATTGATATGAATTTGACATTTAAAAAACATAGATGAGCTGGTTAAGGAGCTAGGATTTAAAGTTAGTTTTTTCTACAGAAACAGATCGCGCCTTTCTCTAAGCAGTAGGAAGCAGATTATTCAGTCAACCTTTTTAACTGTTCTTGATAATTGTGATACTATTTATCAAAGTGCAGCTACTACTACTCGTAAACCTTTGTATGTCATCTACCAAAGTGCCCTTCGCTTTGTTACAGATGACAGTTTTTATAATCACTGCATCCTGTGTCAAAAGTTTGGCTGGATTTCGCTAAAGACTCATAGATTACTCCCTCATAGATTAGGCCCTATTTCATAAACTTCCGTTTTACCTAACTTTGCTGTTGAAGTATAGACACCTGAGTTGCCTAACCTGTTCACAGGATTGATTAACTCTTGAAGTTCCTAGGGTCTCCACCATGGCTGTGGCGGTCACGAAATTTCATCAGCCGGTGATTGTCAAGCATATAACTGTCGGTTTTAGGGTAATTGACCGTTAATTAACATAAACACACTTAGCACCTCCTGGCTTCCACACAGCCATTTTAAAAATCCATGATTTATTTTAGACCGGTCTAAAGAATCATGATATGAAGAAAATGTAGTCTATTTCAGAAGAAAATAATAGCATACTCTGAGTTGTCCTTATGTTAGGTCCCGATGTGGCTACTGTATGCCAAATGGCTGTGGCTACACTAGTTCATTTAGCAGACAAGATTTGCTTATAATTCCGTTACATTATTTTATAGTATGAAGAATACAATTGAACAAAACGGAATAAAATATAAATATTTTCTCCAAACGATTTGAGGGAGTGTGTACATGCGGCTATTCTGTGTTGAGTGGTTAACAAAGAAATAGGTACTCTTATATGCTTAATTTAGAGTTATTTATGTTACTTTAGTTGTTCTACAAATGTTGGGCTATATGTTTTGATTTTTAATACATTGTAAGGCTGCATGACTCTGAGGATTTGAAAAAAGTCACATGAAAGGCATGAGCTCTGCTTTAATTTTTGCGCTGGCTGTACACACTCCAATAGTCTCTCATTCACAATTTGACAAGCACTTGATAATGCTGAGAATTTCACAGCGGCATCCCCTTTGTGGCCTTCATGCACCCTTAAATGCCTTTTGCGGCCTGGAGTCCTGTGTTGTGCCCGCCACCCTGAGTGTGCTGCGCAATTCGAAGGGTATCTCACTTACACTGCTCTCCATGACCTGATCGGTATTTGTCACCGGCTACAAGTTAACATGCTGACCAGACCGGACACTTCACCCACGCAAGCATTGCAAAATAAATGTACACATGCATGTTATTCATTTATTGCACCCACATTGCTCGCGAGCGTCTGCGTGGCCAGGCGCTAAAATAGAATTTGGTTTTATTTGTGACGCTCAACGCGCTGTAAGTCCTGCCTCTCAAATCTCCTCATTGGTTTTTAGGAGCATATACCCACGTGGGTGATTGAAAGATGAACTGAGGTCCACACTCCAGTCGGTTGTAGTAACGCACTGTAAAGTTGGTTCCCAACCGACATAGGAAGTCCAAAGAAGAAAAAGGAGGCGGAGGGGTGACGAGAAACGAATTCGGTTAATTGTCGGAGTAGAGGACCTTGTGCATTTGAGGTAAAATAACAACCCAATGTTTATAGTTTATATCCCAGGACAAATTAGCTAGCAACAGCAAGCTAGCTAGCTAAATTGCCATAAATGTTTAATACTTTTCGATCTGTCCCCAAATTAATATAATTGGTTCAGAGTTTGTTTTGATATTTCAACCTGCATGTCCTGATCGTGTCTGGTGTGGGGATACAAAATCAACATGCGCGCAATGGCTGTTTGGCCATAATGACCATCGTTATGTTTGGAGGAAAAAGGGGGAGGCTTGCAAGCCGAAGAACACCATCCCAACCATGAAGCACGGGGGTGGCAGCATCATGTTGTGGGGGTGCTTTGCTGCAGGAGGGACTGGTGCACTTCACAAAATAGATAGCATCATGAGGGAGGAAAATGTTGTTGATATATTGAAGCAACATCTCAAGACATCAGTCAGGAAGTTAAAGCTTGGTTGCAAATGGGTCTTCCAAATGGACAATGCATACTTCCAAAGTTGTGGAAAAATGGCTTAAGGACAACTTAGTAAAGGTATTGGAGTGGCCATCACTGACCTCAATCCTATAGAAACTTTGTGGGCAGAACTGAAAAAGCGTGTGCGAGCAAGGAGGCCTACAAACCTGACTCAGTTACACCAGCTCTGTCAGGAGGAATGGGCCAAAATTCACGAAACTTATTGTGGGAAGCTTGTGGAAGGCTACCCGAAACGTTTGAGCCAAGTTAAACAATTTAAAGGCAATGCTACCAAATACTAATTGAGTGTATGTAAACTTCTGACCCACTGGGAATGTGATGAAAGAAATAAAAGGGGAAATAAGTCAAATATTATTCTGACATTTCACATTCTTAAAATAAAGTGGTGATCGTAACTGACCTAAAACAGGGGATTTTTACTGGGATTAAATGTCAGGAATTGTGAAAAACTGAGTTTAAATGTATTTGGCTAAGGTGTATGTAAACTTCCGACTTCAACTGTATAGGGCAGGTAATCAAGGAAGTGATGGAATCCAGCTTAGTGATGACGCGCAGGTGCGTGTAACGATGGTGACAGGTGTGCGCCATAACGAGCAGCCTGGTGACCTAGAGGCTGGAGAGGGAGCACACGTGACATATGCATGTAATGCTTTTATTACGAAGGTGCATTTTTATGGTGAAAATGATCTTCCCCAAACTTAAAAAACTCACACGCTGTTTACATATGCCAATTAGGCTCTACGCCCCTTGTAAAGCTGATTAAAGTGCTTAATTTTAAGAAGTTATTTGGCCACTTTAGTTGTGATTCAAATCTTATTAAAACATATAGGCCTATGTGCTAGGCTACATGAGGTGTGCGACTATGATTCGAACAAGTCTCAATAGTGTGCAAAGCTGTCATCAAGACAAATCTTAAGTCTTATTACATACAGCCGGGAAGAACTATTGAATATAAGAGCAACGTCAACTTACCAACATTACGACCAGGAATACGACTTTCCCGAAGCGGATCCTCTGTTTGGACACCGCCCAGGACAATGGATCGGATCCCAGTTGGCGACCCAAAACAACGTCGCCGCAGAAGGGGCAGACGGAGCGGTCTTCTGGTCAGGCTCCGTAGATGGGCACATCGCTCACCGTTCCCGAGTATACTACTCGCCAATGTCCAGTCTCTTGACAACAAGGTAGACGAAATTCGAGCAAGGGTTGCTTTCCAGAGAGACAGCAGAGATTGTAATATTCTCTGTTTCATGGAAACATAGCTCACTCGGGATGCATTATCAGAGTCGGTACAGCCACCCGGTTTCTTCACGCATCGCGCCGACAGAAACAAACATCTCTCTGGTAAGAAGAAGGGCGGGGGTGTATGCCTTATGATTAACGAGTCGTGGTGTGATCATAACAACATACAGGAACTCAAGTCCTTTTGTTCACCTGACCTAGAATTCCTTACAATCAATTGCCGACCGCATTATCTACCAAGATCATTCTCTTTGATTATAATCACAGCCGTGTATATCCCCCCCAAGCAGACGCCTCGACGGCTCTGAAATAACTTTATTGGACTCTATGTAAAATGGAAACCACATATCCTGAGGCTGCATTTATTGTAGCTGGGGATTTTAACAAGGCTAATCTGAAAACAAGGCTCCCTAAATTTTATCAGCATATCGAATGCACTTTTATTGCTTTTCTGACTTTCGTGACCATGCTAATTTGGGGCTAGCTGTTGTAGCATTGATTGATACACTCACAAAAGCTTGGATTTCTTTCTCTGTAAAGCATATTTTCAAAATCTGACACGATAGGTGGATTAACAACAAGCTAAGCTGTGTTTTGGTATATTTCACTTGTGATTGCATGATTATAAATATTTTTAGTCATATTTTTGAATTTGGCGCCCTGTCACGTCCTGACCAGAGTTCTTATGTGTTGTGCTTATGTGTTGTGCTTGTTTTAGTGTTGGTCAGGACGTGAGCTGGGTGGGAATTCTATGTTGTGTGTCTAGTTTGTCTGTTTCTGTGTTCAGCCTAATATGGTTCTCAATCAGAGGCAGCTGTCAATCGTTGTCCCTGATTGAGAATCATATATAGGTGGCTTGTTTTGTGTTGGGGATTGTGGGTGGTTGTCTTCTGTCTTTGTGTTCTGCACCAGATAGGACTGTTTTCGGTTTTCACATTTATTGTTTTGTTGTTTGTAGTGTTCTCACATTTCTTTATTAAATTATGTTTAACACTAGCCGCGCTGCGTTTTGGTCCTCTCCTTCATCCCAGGAAGAAAGCCGTTACACGCCCTGCAATTCAGCGGTTGTTTAGGAAAATGATCCCGTAATCGGGATCTGTGCGCAGAGAAGTTAACCTCTAATTCCTCCCAAACCCGGATCCGGGAGCACCCCCATCAGTAAAAAAGCTGACTAGCATAGGCTAGCATAGCGTCACAAGTAAATAGTAGCATCTAAATATCATTAAATCACAAGTCCAAGACACCAGATGAAAGATACACATCTTGTGAATCAAGCCATCATTTCTGATTTTTAAAATGTTTTACAGGGAAGACACAATATGTAAATCTATTAGCTAACCACGTTAGCAAAAGACACCACTTCTTTACTCCACCATTTTTTTTACTCCATCAGTAGCTATCACAAATTCGACCAAATAAAGATATAAATAGCCACTAACCAAGAAACAACCTCATCAGATGACAGTCTGATAACATATTTATTGTATAGCATATGTTTTGTTAGAAAAATGTGCATATTTCAGGTATAAATCAGAGTTTACCATTGCAGCCACCATCACAACTCTCACCAAAGCGACTAGAATAACTACAGAGACCATCGTGTATTAGCTAATTACTCATCATAAAACATTTCTTAAAAATACACAGCGTACAGCAGATGAAAGACACAGATCGTGTGAATCCAGCCAATATTTCAGATTTTCTAAGTGTTTTACAGCGAAAACACAATATAGCGTTATATTAGCTTACCACAATAGCAAACATCACACCAGCATTGATTCAAGGCAAAAATAGCGATAACGTATAAACCACCAAAATATATAAATTTTTTCACTAACCTTCTCAGAATTCTTCAGATGACAGTCCTGTAACATCATATTACACAATGCATATAGAGTTTGTTCGAAAATGTGCATATTTAGCGGCACAAATCGTGCTTATACAATGAGAATAGTGTCCAAAACCTCAAGCAATCTGTCCGGCGCCATCTTGGAAAGGCACCTATTCTTATCGAAAACTATTCATAAACTTGACTAAAAAAATACAGGTTGGACAGCAATTGAAAGACAAATTAGTTCTTAATGCAATCGCTGGGTTACATTTTAAAAATTAACGTTACTGCGCAATACAGCGTGCGATAAAGCAAGGCTACACTGCAAGTAATGGCGTCTTATGCATTTGACTTTTTTCAACAGAACAATGAATTATCAGCATAAATAGTTCTTACTTTTTGATGACCTCTCATCAGAATCTTGGGATAGGTGTCCTTTGTCCAAAAGAATCGTTGCTGGGTTGGAGAAAGTCATCTTCCACGTTGCAATTAGCAGTAAACAATAGCATGCGAGAGAGAGATACCCAACTTCCTACAACGCCAGAAAATGAAATACCCGAAAATTGCAATATACTGACATAAACTGATATAACTCGGTTTAAAATAACAAGATTATGATGTCTTTAAAGCCTATATCGAATAAAAACAGAGCCGGATATATCTAGCAGCTAAAACAGGAGCTTATAAAACGACATGCCAAGATCCTCCCTGCGTCAGAGCGAAGAATCAAAAGAGGGGACACTTCGATTCCAATCAATTTATAGACTTTCAGATCTGCCTAGAGACTCCATTTCAAGGCCCTCTATTCGCTGACACCCAGGGGAAGGCGTATGCAGTGCATCTCAACCAATAGAAGACAGGCAGATTTATACACAGGTCTGAGAACAGGTTGGAAACTCCACATAGGGAAATTGCTCTAAGTCCAGTTCTGTTTCACTCACAGACATAATTCAAACGGTTTTAGAAACTAGAGAGTGTTTTCTATCCAATAGTAATAATAATATGCATATTGTACGAGCAAGAATTGAGTACGAGGCAGTTTAATTTGGGAACGTCAAGATTACATAGTGCTAACAGCTCCCCCTATTGACAAGAAGTTTTAAGCTTGAGACCCTGGGTCTCGACCCCATCCTGTGCAACTGGGTCTTGGACTTTCTGACGGGCCACCCCCAGGTGGTGAGGGTAGGAAACAACATCTCCACCCCGCTGATCCTCAACACTGGGGCCCCACAAGAGTGCGTTCTCAGCCCTCTCCTGTACTCCCTGTTCACCCATGACTGCGTGGCCATGCACGCCTCCAACTCAATCATCAAGTTTGCAGACAAGACTACAGTGGTAGGCTTGATTACCAACAACGACGAGACGGCATACAGGGAGGAGGTGAGGGCCCTCGGAGTGTGGTGTCAGGAAAATAACTTCACACTCAACGTCAACAAAACAAAGGAGATGATCGTGGGCTTCAGGAAACAGCAGAGGGAGAACCCCCTCATCCGCATCGACGGGACAGTAGTGGAGAAGGTGGAAAGTTTTAAGTTCCTCGGCGTACACATCATGGACAAACTGAAATGGTCCACCCACACAGACAGCCTGGTGAAGAAGGCGCAACAGCGCCTCTTCAACCTCAGGAGGCTGAAGAAATTTGGATTGTCACCAAAAACACTCACAAACTTTTACAGATGCACATTCGAGAGCAGCAGGCTGTATCACTGCCTGGTACGGCAACTGCTCCGCCCACAACCGTAAGGCTCTCCAGAGGGTAGTGAGGTCTGCACAACGCATCACCGGGGGCAAACTACCTGCCCTCCAGGACACCTACACCACCTGATGACACAGGAAGGCCAAAAAGATCATCAAGGACAACAACCACCCGAGCCACTGCCTGTTCACCCCACTATCATCCAGAAGGCGAGGTCAGTACAGGTGCATCAAAGCTGGGACCGAGAGACTGAAAAACAGCTTCTATCTCAACCCCATCAGACTGTTAAACAGCCATCACTAACATTGAGTGGCTGCTGACAACATACTGACTCAAATCTCTAGCTACTTTAATAATTAAAAATTGGATGTAATAAATGTATCACTAGTCACTTTAAACAATGCCACTTTATATAATGTTTACATACCCTACATTACTCATCTCATATGTATATACTGTACTCTATATCATCTACTGCATCTTGCCTATGCCGTTCGACCATCGCTCATCCATATATTTATATGTACATATTCTTATTCATTCCTTTACACTTGTAAGGTAGTTGTTGTGAAATTGTTAGATTACTCGTTAGATATTACTGCACGGTCGGAACTAGAAGCACAAGCATTTCACTACACTCACATTAACATCTGCTAACCATGTGTATGTGACCAATAAAATTTGATTTGACATGATTCCATATGTGTTATTTCATAGTTTTGATGTCTTCACTATTATTCTACAATATAGAAAATAGTAAAATAAAGAAAAACCCTTGAATGAATTGGTGTGTCCAAAATTTTGACCGGTACTCTATATATATTAGTTTGAGTGTAATGTGTATATTTATGGTGTATATACTGGGCACATTTGTAAAAGAGACCTAGGTCTCTATGTCTTCCCTGTTAAAATAAAGGTTAAATAAAAAATAAACTGTCAGAGTGCTGAAAGATCTGATAGAATGGTTGTTTTTATTGGGGATTTTCAAATGAATAATTTTCATATTTTACAAATGTTTGTACTAATCTTATTTTTAGAGGCAACAATATGTCTGTTTTAAGTATCTGTTGTCAACTGATGGCTAACCCTCTTATGATCGATTTTTAGGGGGGGGGGATCAATATTCTGAAAAATATATTTTAAACACTGCTCTGCAATATATGCTTAAACAATTTAAGTATTTGCTGTGCTAGACCTAAGGGATAATGTTTGCTTTATAAATGTTGCTTTATGTTCTAAATTTAGGAAAACATGCCAAAATGCTAAAGATATTAGCCCTGGAGCTTTTAATAGTGCTATAAAACAAAACAAAAATACTTTTGGAGGTTTGTATTACATATTTGAATAATATAATGTCAATCAAGGCCATTAAACACTTGTTGGACAATAATTGTAAAAAGGAAATGGCTTTTATAGTGTCTTACATAGTTTACATGAATCCAGTTCGTTACATTTTATGGAAAAAAAAATACAAATACATGGAGGTTGTTCCTTTACACCACTTGTCAAACTCATTCCACGGATGGCTGATTATCTGCAGGTTTTTGCTCCTCCCTTGTACTTGATTGAGGAATTAATGTCACTGATTAGTAAGGAACTGCCCTCACCTGGTTGCAAAATGTTCTGTCTGCCCTTGCTCAGACCTTGCGGGGGGCCCTGTGAAACTGCGCTACACCACTATGTCGCTCAAGTCAGAATTTAGTGTCGCTCAAGTCAGAATTTAGCCTAAAAGGATGTTGACAATCATATAATTAGGAAAGTAGGACTTGAGATGAAAAAAAACAAGTGACCTCCAAATCCACAGCATCTTGCATCTCTCATCCGATGGTTTACTGTATATACTGTAGATTGTGCCATCCTCACATCCTCTAGTAAAGACAGAAAATTACGAGTTATGATAAAACTATCCACCTGTCGACTACTTCAAGCACTACACAATATGCAGTCTATGCTTAAGCCACAGTATTATATAAATGGTCATAAATATGTGAAATGCCATTGGTATAGTGTTAAAGAAAATATTTGTGTCAATGTAATAAACATTTAAAAACGGGAAAGGTAGCCTATAACTGCAAAACTCCAGTTTTTTACTTCATGGCTCAATGATCTGACGGACAAGTGTAGGATATAACAACAAAAGTGATAAGCTAGCTAAAATGTCATCAACACAATTATCAGTCATCAACACATGTGGGTGAATTATTTTTGTTGTTTTACCATGTGTGTAGCCTCATACAATAATCACAAAGAAAGACAGAGGTACATTGCATACGGAAAGTATTCAGACCCCTTGACATTTTCCAAATTTTCTTACGTTACATTACATTGTTTTTTTCCCTCATCAATCTACACACAATACCACATAATGACAAACCAAAAACAGGTTTTCATTAATGTTAGCAAATGTATAGAAAAAAACTGAAATATCACATTTACATAAGTATTCAAACCCTTGACTCAGTACTTTGTTGAAGCACCTTTGGCAGTGATTACAGCCTCGGGTCTTCTTGGGTATGACACTATTTGGGGAGTTTCTCCCATTATTCTATGCAGATCCACTCAAGCTCTGTCAGGTTGGATAGGGAGCGTTGCAGCACAGCTATTTTCAGGTTTCTCCAGAGATGTTCGATTGGGTTCAAGTCCGGTCTCTGGCTGGCTACTCAAGGACATTCAGAGACTTGTCCCGAAGCCACTCCTGCATTGTCTTGGCTGTGTTCTTAGGGTCGTTGTCCTGTTGGAAGGTGAACCTTCGCCCAAGTCTTAGGTCCTGAGTGCTCTGGAGTGGCTTTTCATCAAGGATCTCTCAGTACTTTGCTCCCGTCATCTTTCCCTCGATCCTGACTAGTCTCCCAGTCCCTGCCGCTGAAAAACATCCCCACACCATAATGCTGCCATCCCCATGCTCCACCGTAGGGATGGTGCCAGGTTTCCTCTAGACGTGACGCTTGTCATTCAGGCCAAATAGTTCAATCTTGGTTTCATTAGACCAGAGAATCTTGTTTCTCATAGTCTGAGAGTCTTTAGGTGTCTTTTGGCAAACTCCAAGCGGGCTGTCATGTGCCTTTTGTTCTGAGGAGTGGCTTCCGTCTGGCCACTCTACCATAAAGACCTGATTGGTGGAGTGCTGCAGAGATGGTTCCTTCCTTCTGGAATGTTTTCCCAACTCCACAGAGAAACTCTGGAGCTCTGTCAGAGTAACCATCGGGTTCTTGGTCACCTTGCCAGGCGGCCAGCTCTAGGAAGAGTCTTGGTGGTTCCAATCTTCTTCCATTTAAGAATGATGGAGGCCAATGCTGCAAAAAAGGTTGGTACCCTTCCCCAGATCTGTGTCTTAATACAATCCTGTCTTGGAGCTCGATGGACAATTCCTTCGACCTCATGGATTGGTTTTTGCTCTGAAATGCACTGTCAACTGTGGAACATTATATAGACAGGTGTGCCTTTCCAATTCATGTCCAATCAATTAAATTGACTACAGGTGGAGTCCAATCAAGTTGTAGAATCATCTCAAGGATGATCAATGGAAACAGGATACACCTAAGCTCAATTTTGAGTCTCATAGCAAAGGGTCTGAATACTTATCTAAATAAGGTATTTCTGTTTTTTATTTTTAATAAATGTCTAAAATTCCTAAAAACCTGTTTTCGCTTTGTCGTTATGGGGTATTGTGTGTAGATTGATGAGTGAAAAATGTATTTAATACATTTTTCACAAGGCTGTAACAACAAAATGTGGAAAAAGTCAAGGGGGTCTGAATACTTTCTGAATGCACTGTATTTGTCCTTATACTTAGGTTATTCAATGATAATAAACCATCTGAGATAGTCATCACCACCCTGAGTCTAGTCTACATAGTCCTGGGTTGCCAGATTGAAGACATTGTTTTCTGTCTGAGAACGACACCCCTTCATCGCCTTTCGAATTTCATTTTGTACCTGAAAAAACAAAACAATAAAGTTATTGATTTTGTAGCCTATTATTTGTTGTGAATGTAATTATGATTAATTAAATACTTCACAGGGTTAACAAAATGGCACATCTTACCTCCCCATTCAAGAAGCAGTACAACAATGCAACTATAAACCCCTGTAATTAAATGAAGCCGAATTAATAGTTGTTCACTATTTTAATATTTTCAGCCCTTTATGAGGAAAATAAAAGTTTTATCAGAAGGAAATAAGTAACAGAGACATTTTATGCCAGTTTTCATTTAAACCTTTCCTATTGAGGTAATTATGAGTTATGAATCTGTTAAATTATTAATAATATTGATATCAGATCAATTGAATATTGAAAACCTGCAAATATAGCCGTTCCAGAGCTGGGATGGAGAACCAATCGGTCTAAAATGCTCTCGTACCTGGAAGGAGCCCAGGACCAGTTCCAGGGAGAGTCGGGCCCCTACACCCACATGTTCAGGTAAGAGGGCGAAGACCACATAGTGCACTCCAAACAGAGGGATGAGAAGAAGGGTGGATCTCGCCAGTCTCCTGCAGGGGGCACCAGAGGAGAGAAAGAGCGATAAACATGAGAAGTGAGAGAGAGACAAACATGAGAAGTGAGACAGGAAGGGGGGAGAGATAAAGAGGAACTTCCTGGATCCACATTAATTATGCTACAATACACTGGGGAAGCTTGACCCTTTTGAAATCCTACCCAATTCAGTCACTCTATCAACATTTAGGGGGAACAGGGTGAGTCAAGCCAGTTGGTAAAATGAGCCAGCCCTTTTATTTTGTGCATGCTACCAGTTCAGCGCTCATGAACGGTCAATCAGTCTCACCTGTAGACCTGAAGTCCCTCACTTCCATTCTGGTCAGTGGCCTTGGTCTTCTGAATGATGATCCTACTAATGTTCACAAACACCACGAAGTTGATCTGTGGTTGAGAAAAACAGTGGTTTGATACCAAGTGTCATCCCTCTTATTGACTTCTCAGATAAGTCACAAGATTCATTAATGGACAGAGTGTTTTCTTGGTCTTACAAAGACAGATAAGAGGATGGGAGTTTTGATGATCCACCACAAGGCACTGTCAAGGTTGTCCCAGCATCTGTTGGGCAGAGAAGTTATAATGCTGGAATACTGTTGATTACAGTACTACACGATCACATTCAATATGTCAGTCTTCTCTTTTCTCGCCCTTGTTTGTGCCACTTTATTTGCCCTTTTCACGTACTTCCATAAAGGAATGTTGATACCAATACTTTCAGACGTAGTACATCTAATTATGTCTAATGTAGACAACAAAATAACTATTCTAGTTATTCGCTAGCCTCACCCTTCATTGTCAAACTGACTCTTCAGCAGGGTCCAAATTATGATGGTCACTGAGGGAGTGCCTGGAAGAAATGGAATGTACAGTCATATAAACACACACAAATGCACAGACGCTCACAAACACAAATACACACACACACACACCTTACCCCAGCCTATGCCAGTGTACAACCAGAAGAGTTTTCTCTTCTGCGCAAAGGTGAATACCAGCAGAGTTTGCAGGTACAAGCCCTCTACAAGAAGCCAGAAGAAGTTGGCCAAGACACAGTACTGGAAGAAAGTCACCGCTGCTTTACACTTTACCTAATGGATGGGAAACACATTTCAATAACAACTACTTTTCTCACATATACAGTACTTAGACATTTAGATCTAGTAATTTTGACAGTCTGTGGCCACCGGTTCAACAAGTCAATAACAAAGGTTCTTTATACTTTTTATCTTTATACAGCATCTAATTATTTGTTATGCATTGTTGAAACCACATAGTAGTACAAGCAGAAGCCACAGAATTTGGAGAATGACCTTTCAAATCTAAACAGCGAGTGGTCTCAAGCCCCCTGGAATATGAAATGTGTATGATAACCAATCAGCGTGTTTGCTCAAAATCGGAGTGCATTATTACCCCTTAACATGCATTCTGAGTACAGGAAGTTTTGCATGAGCCATCCTACAGCGAGAACATAAAGAGGCTCTCCTAGCTGCACAGGGATCAGGCAATGATTCCCATGGACCTCGCCATGTTCTGGATTGAGTTTTTCATGAGACAAAAAGATGCTATTCACCTGCGCACCTGAGTCCTACAGATTGCTTTGGTACCTCTAGCACTGTGGATGCCATGGCATTTCTTCAAGCTGTTGTTCTGCTGATTCTGGTGACTACTTTTGCTGTTCTCAGATATTTATGCTTCAGGGTGCGTTGTAGACCAAAAATAAACACGAGTAACTGAAAGTGTAATGGGCATTGATGATGATGATGTTTCAATCGGCTTGAATAGTGCTACTACTAATAGTAGATTGGATTATTGGAAATAATTTTCCAGGTGATCAAATTGCTTTACATTGGTATGATGGGAATTCACCTCATCCCCCACAGATCTGTCCAGCTGTATTTGTTTTCCAATTTGTCATCATTAAAATACATGTTCCAGTGATCAACCATATTCCTCAAATAGCTTTTTTGTTTATTTGTCGTTCAGGGTCTGGTTGCTATAGTTGAATTTAGGGGCCAGTGACGATGCAGGATTAAGTGTGTGTGTTTGTATCTGTTTATAAATAAAAGAGCACTGTACTTTCCATTTACTGTCAGTTGTGTTACATCTGATAATGTAATAACGAAGAACCAATGATAGCTTTATGCGTAACAATAAAGATGGCACCGTCAGACATGGCAGCTCTGCATCTAGCTCCTAAGCAACTTTGCAGTATTTTTTTTGTGTGTGTTATTTCTTAGTATAAGCCCAGAACGTTTTTGGTGTTATTACATACAGCCGTAAATAACTTTTGGATATCAGAGCGGCGGTAACTCACCAGCATTACGACCAGGAATACGACTTTCCCAAATTGGATCCTTTGTTCGTACCCCCCAGGCCAATTTAATTTATCCCAGAGGCTGCTCCAAGACACCACCGGCGGAAAAGAGGTATTCGGAGTGGACGTCTATCCCGACTCAGGAGGCCTGCAAACCATCCACCGCTTCCGAGTATTTTACTTGCTAATGTTCAGTCTCTGGACAATAAAGTAGACAAGCTCAGGGCGAGGATCTCCTTCCAGAAAGACATCAGGGACTGTTACATACTCTGTTTCACAGAATCATGGCTCTCCGGATATACTGACCCCATCTATACAGCCAGCTGGGTTCTCAGTACATCGCGCAGACAGGAATAAAGAACTCTCCCGGAAGAAGAAAGGCGGTGGTGTATGTTTCATGATTAACTACTCATGTGTGATTATGATAACATACAGAAACTCAAGTCCTTTTGTTCACCCGACTAAGAATACCTCACAATCAAATGCCGACCGTATTACCTCCCAAGATAATTATCTTTGGTTATAGTCACAGGACTTTGTGCAAATTGGAAACCACATATCCCGAGGCCGCATTTATTGTAGCTTAACAAAGCAAATTTTGAGGAAAACGCTACCGAAGTTCTATCAACACATTGACTGTAGTACTTGCGCTGGAATAAAGCTTGATGACTGCTACTCTCCCTTTCTGGGATGCCTGCAAGGCCTTCCCCCGCCCTCCCTTTGGTAAATCAGATCACGACTCCGATTTGCTCCTCCTTTCTTATAGGCAGAAATCAAGCAGGAAGTACCCATGCTAAGGTATATTGAATGATGGTCTGACCAATCGGAATCCATGCTTCAATATTGTTTTGATCACTTGGACTGGGATATGTTCCGGGTAGCCTCTGAGAATAAGTTTGACGTATACACAGACACGGTGACTGAGGTCATCAGGAAGTGAAATTCCAACTGTGACTATTAAAACCAATCCAAACCAGAAACCGGGGTTAGAAGGCAGCATTCGTGCAAAACTGAAAGTGCGAACCACAGCACTTAACCATGGCAAGGTGACTGGGAATATGTTTGAATACAAACAGTGTAGTTATTCCCTCCGTAAGGCAGTCAAACAGGCAAAACGTCAGTGGAGTCGCAATTCAACAGCTCAGACACGAGACGTATGTGGCAGGGTCTATAGACAATCACAGATGACAAAGAGAAAACCAGCCATGTTGCGGACACTGACATCTTGATCCCGGACAAGCTGAACACCTTCTCGCCCGCTTTGAGGATAACACAGTGCCATCGACGCAGCCCGCTTCCAAGGACTGTGGGCTCTCGTTCTCCGTGGCCGACGTAAGACATTTAAGTGTGTTAACCCTCGCAAGGCTGCCGGCCCAGACGGCATCCCTGGCCGCGTCCTAATAGCATGCGCAGACCAGCTGGCTGGAGTGTTAATGAACATATTCAAACTCTCCCTATCCCAGTCTGCTGTCCCCACTTGCTTCAAGATATCCACCATTGTTCCTGTGCCCAAGAAAGCAAAGGTAACTGAACGAAATAACTATCGCCCCGTAGCTCTCACTTCTGTCATCATGAAGTGCTTTGAGAGGCTAGTTAAGGATCATATCACCTCTACCTTACCTGACACCCTAGACCCATTTCAATGTGCATACCGCCCGAATAGATCCACTGACGATGCAATCGCCATCGCACTGCACACTGCACTATCCCATCTGGACAAGAGGAATACCTTTGTAAGAATGCTGTTCATTGACTAAAGCTCAGCTTTCAACACCATAGTACCCTCCAAACTCTTCATTAAGCTCGGGACCCTGGGTCTGAACGTCGCCCTGTGCAACTGGGCTCTAGACTTCCTGGCGGGCCACCCCCAAGGTAGGAAACAACACCTCCACTTCGCTGATCCTCAACACAGGGGCCCCACAAGGGTGTGTGCTCAGCCCCCTCCTGTACTCCCTGTTCACCCATGACTGCGTGGCCACGCACGCCTCCAACTCAATCATCAAGTTTGCGGAAGACACAACAGTTGTAGGCCTGATTACCAACAATGAGGAGACAGCCTACAGGGAGGAGGTGAGAGCTCTGGCGGAGTGGTGCCAGGAAAATAAGCTCTCCCTCAACGTCAACAAAACGAAGGAGCTGATCGTGGACTTCAGAAAACAGCAGGGATAGCATGTCTCTTTCCACATCGACGGGATCGCAGTGGAGAAGATGGAAAGCTTCAAATTCCTCAGCGTACATATCACTGACAATCTGAAATTGTCCACCCACACAGACAGTGTAGTGAAGAATGTGCAACAGCACCTCTTCAACCTCAGGAGGCTAAAGAAATTTGGCTTGGCCCCTAAGTCCTCTCAAACTTTTACAGATGCACAATTGAGAGACAGCAACCACAGGGCTCTCCAGAGTGTGGTGCGGTCTGCCCAACGTATCACCGGGGGCACATTGCCTACCCTCCAGAACACCTACAGCATCTGATGTCACAGGAAGGTGAAGATCATAAAGAACATCAACCACCTGAGCCATGGCCTGTTCACCCCGCTACCATCCAGAAAGCGAGGTCAGTTCAGGTGCATCAAAGCTGGGACCGAGACTGAAAAACAGCTTCTATCTCAAGGCCATCAGACTGTTAGATAGCCATCACTATCCGGCTACCACCCAGTTACTCAACCCTGCACCTTAGAGGCTGCTGCCCCACATACATAGACATGGAATCACTGGTCACTTTAATAATGGAACACTAGTCACTTTAATAATGTTTACATGCTGCTTTACTTATTTCATATGTACACTGCTCAAAAAAATAAAGGGAACACTTAAACAACACAATGTAACTCCAAGTCAATCACACTTCTGTGAAATCAAACTGTCCACTTAGGAAGCAACACTGATTGACAATAAATGTCACATGTTGTTGTGCAAATGGAATAGACAAAAGGTGGAAATTATAGGCAATTAGCAAGACACCCCCAATAAAGGAGTGGTTCTGCAGGTGGTGACCACAGACCACTTCTCAGTTCCTATGCTTCCTGGCTGATGTTTTGGTCACTTTTGAATGCTGGCGGTGCTTTCACTCTAGTGGTAGCATGAGACGGGGTCTACAACCCACACAAGTGGCTCAGGTAGTGCAGCTCATCCAGGATGGCACATCAATGCGAGCTGTGGCAAGAAGGTTTGCTGTGTCTGTCAGCGTAGTGTCCAGAGCATGGAGGCGCTACCAGGAGACAGGCCAGTACATCAGGAGACGTGGAGGAGGCCGTAGGAGGGCAACAACCCAGCAGCAGGACCACTACCTCCGCCTTTGTGCAAGGAGGAGCACTGCCAGAGCCCTGCAAATGACCTCCAGCAGGCCACAAATGTGCATGTGTCAGCATATGGTCTCACAAGGGCTCTGAGGATCTCATCTCGGTACCTAATGGCAGTCAGGCTACCTCTGGTGAGCACATGGAGGGCTGTGCGGCCCCACAAAGAAATGCCACCCCACACCATGACTGACCCACCGCCAAACCGGTCATGCTGGAGGATGTTGCAGGCAGCAGAACGTTCTCCACGGCGTCTCCAGACTGTGTCACGTCTGTCATGTGCTCATGTGCTCAGTGTGAACCTGCTTTCATCTGTGAAGAGCACAGGGCGCCAGTGGCGAATTTGCCAATCTTGGTGTTCTCTGGCAAATGCCAAACGTCCTGCATGGTGTTGGGCTGTAAGCACAACCCCCACCTGTGGACATCGGGCCCTCATACCACCCTCATGGAGTCTGTTTCTGACCGTTTGAGCAGACACATGCACATTTGTGGCCTGCTGGAGGTCATTTTGCAGGGCTCTGGCAGTGCTCCTCCTTGCACAAAGGCGGAGGTAGCGGTCCTGCTGCTGGGTTGTTGCCCTCCTACGGCCTCCTCCACGTCTCCTGATGTACTGGCCTGTCTCCTGGTAGCGCCTCCATGCTCTGGACACTACGCTGACAGACACAGCAAACCTTCTTGCCACAGCTCGCATTGATGTGCCATCCTGGATGAGCTGCACTACCTGAGCCACTTGTGTGGGTTGTAGACTCCGTCTCATGCTACCACTAGAGTGAGAGCACCGCCAGCATTCAAAAGTGACCAAAACATCAGCCAGGAAGCATAGGAACTGAGAAGTGGTCTGTGGTCACCACCTGCAGAATCACTCCTTTATTGGGGGTGTCTTGCTAATTGCCTATAATTTCCACCTTTTGTCTATTCCATTTGCACAACAGCATGTGAAATTTATTGTCAATCAGTGTTGCTTCCTAAGTGGACAGTTTGATTTCACAGAAGTGTGATTGACTTGGAGTTACATTGTGTTGTTTAAGTGTTCCCTTTATTTTTTTGAGCAGTGTATATACTGTATTCTATTCTACTGTATTTTAGTCAATGCCACTCCGACATTGCTCGTCCTAATAGTTATATATTTCTTAATTCAATTCTTTTACTTTTAGATTTGTGTGTATTGTTGTGAATTGTTAGATACTACTGCACTGTTGGAGCTAGGAACACAAGCATTTCGCTACACCCGCAATAACATCTGCTAAATATGTGTATGTGACCAATAAAATTTTCACGTCTTTCTCATGCATTTTAAATGTTGTTTTTAGCCTAAAGCAGGGCTGCCCAACCCTCTTTCTGGAGATCTACCGTCCTGTGCGTTTTCAGTCACTAATTTAACACACCTGATTATACTAATTAGCTGCTCAACAAGACCTTGACCTTAACTTGCTGAATCAGATACGCTAAATTAGGGTTGGACTGAAAACCTACAGGACAGTAGATCTCCAGGAAGACGGTTGGGCAGCCCTGGCCTAAAGCATCGCAGAGTTAAGCATTGTTATAGATCGCTTGATATTATCAGGGTCCGTTTTATTTAATTTCACATTCTTAAGCTAACAAGGGGTTTTGTGTGTCCCGTGTGGCTCAGTTGGTAGAGCATGGTACTTGCAACTCCAGGGTTGTGGGTTGGATTCCTATAGGGGAACAGTATAAAAAATATATAAAAATGAATGCACTCACTACTGACTGTAAGTCACTCTGGATAAGAGCATTTGCTAAATAACTAAAATGCATACTCTTACATACCCCCTCAATTTGAGATCTGACACTGGTCATTGCAGGATTTTTTGATAAAGGAGAATTTCCAACGTGAACTTGGTTCCATATGATACAGTGATAATAATGATACGGCGAAGCCTACTTTCTGTTGTTGATGTCCTTCCTTCCACAATCTACAGAGGCCACAGTGGTTCTACCTACTGTCCTACCGTTGAGACAGTGCAGTGGTCCATGCTCTCGTCTGCAAACAGTACGGCGTCCTTAACAAACACGGCCAGGCCACGGAGGATGAAGGTGGAAAACAGGTTGAGGTGGATGGAGGTCCTGATGCACAGCAGCTTCCTATGGAAGACACCAGACTCAAATGCGTAAAACTTTACTTGAACGGTACCTACATAAGGACTACATGACACATTTATAACCCATAAAGTCTACCATTCAAATAACGCGTTAACGACGTATAAAGGCTTTAAAAAGGGTATATAAGTAGTTTATAGATGGTTAATTATTCATTTATAGATAGTTATTGAATTAGTAATAAAAAGTAACAACCCGGGATATAGTGGAGGGTAAGCGCAGTCCATGCACCTTTTTATTTGTGAATAGCCTTTAGGCACCTATAACGCTAAATCTCCATTCAACCTGCTTTGTAGTCTACAAAGCCTTAACTTGTGTCCAAGAAACCGGCCCATATTATTTATAGTCAAATGAAGTGTTACCAGGAAAGGAGATGAGGAAAGGAAGCTTAGTAAGAAGCAATTGTATAGCGTCACTTTATTTGAACTGTAGTGTTATGACATACAATTTGTTACCACACAGTGCTATTCTGAGTTCTAGTTCTGAATGATTTATATTTCCTGAAATGTCAAAGCTCACCTGAAGATACAGAAGACCAGAATGGCAATGAAGAGAGATGCCAGCGACACTCCATAGCCCACAGTATAGATGATCTTCACCGTAGCAAAGTAATTTTGCTTGAAGAAATAATCCAAAATGTATTGTCATACTCACGGAAAAACAGTCAAAGGTCCCAAGTTGACAAAATGTAAATTAAACATGCCTGCATATTTTTGTATTCACTTGCTGTAATGACTACTCATGAGTAAAGTCTAACATTTGTCACAAGTGCTCATAAATGCCAACAATCACAGACTTGTATGTCACTGTATTGTATGCCTTACGCCCAAATGCAACCAACCTTCAGTGAGTAGACAACGGCAGATTTTGTGCCGTAGCTGTATCCAATCTTTTGTGTCTTTATCTACATTTGCACCCGGTGTGATGATCATATATCATTATCATTCAAACTTTGACAAAAAATATGTCAGCTGACATGCACACTTGATAGTAAATAATGATTTTGTGTGTGAAATGATCCTTTTACCAAAGTGTTACCTTAAAATGCTACCAAATCTACTCTACCTTATCCCCAGTCTCCTCCTCTTCTTCACTGCTGTCCTCAAAGTAACAGGCTTTGTAATAGGGCAAGCTTGGCTTACTCCATCCTTGGGGTGTGCAGTTGCGTGTGATGAGAGCTGTAAAGAAAATATCACAGATTTCAAATATATATTGTTTAATTGGATGAGATGGTGGATGATATTATGAGTCGGGTGATATTGCCCCTAGACACTGATCTAGAGCATTTATTGTACCTGGGGGAGAGTCTGGCTTCAAGAGGATCAGAGGACACGATACAGAGAGGCTCTCCCCATTTAGGGCTGCGGGCCAGCAGCTCACACCATCCCACTCCACCAGACAACCTGTCATTTCCCACACAGTTATAAACAAGCAGTAAACGATGGCAGAAAGAAAAATAACAGGTTGAATGCACAAGTTATTTTTTTTTAAATCACATTATTTTTTATAAATGTATCTTCAAAATAAAGAGAAGGGATGTTAAAGATGCAAAGATGTCCCCCTTAGTTTTTTCTACAAATGAATGCTATTCTCATTGGAGAGAGAGCTAGCTACCTGTAGTGTTCTTAGGAGTTGACAAGGACAGTGCCTTGGTGTTCCTCATCTGGAGTTTGCACTTGCCCTCTTTCTCCAAGAGGTGGAGGACAATGGAGCATTCAGGATGAGTGGTCCTGATCTGAGTGGCAGGAAGACGGGCGGACGTACAGACCGGACGGACAGATACAAGAAGGCAGACAGACAGAAGGACGGATGGACGGACACAGACAGACAGACAGAAATACATTGATCCATTTCACCAGCTGTCTGTCCGTCCATCTAATATATACAGTATTTATTACTATTTTCATGTTTATCACACACTATACCGTACATCGGATAATAAACACACACATTCAAACTCTTTTTAGCTAACAGTTTGAACTCTTTCAAGTTAATCGTTAATGCAGCATCATTTATGTATTCTCTAGATCAGGGTTTCATAATGATTGTCCTGGAGACCCTGCTCTAGATAAAAGACATGCAAGCGTAAACGTCAAAGTATATAATACTACAGTCATTAGCTCGAGTGCTGTAAATACAAACATTTTGAACCCAAATGCACTTACCACCCTTACACTACAAACAAGGATAAAAAATATGGCGACCAACTTGATGCCCATATTCCTTGTGTTTATATGCCTTGTAAACATACTCAAAGCAGGTAACGTTTAATTCGGTCTTTATGGTCCCTCTTGCAGTCTCAGCTTCCCATGCAAAGAAGTGTTTCCTCCTTATCTGGCAGATGGTTAGGAGTTCACGGCCACCTCCCAAATGGTATAGCCTACTTTTCAGGGTTACTTAGTCCATCGTCAACCCGCCATGTCAAACCATATTATTACTTAAAAGCCAATCAAAATCCTCGCAGTGGCTTTAACAGTTCTCAAAATGCTCCAGACATGTCTGTGGTGATCTCCAAACAGACACCAAACAGTCACGGTGAAGTAGGTAGTGTATGCAAATGCAGTCTCTTTCAGTCCTGTTTCCTTATTTCCCTGCAGAGCCAGCTACCTTTCTTGTTTACCTGTTTGTCCCCATTTTCCCACCCGAGTGAGCGTGATTGGGGCTTTCTGCAGCAGTAAAGTCAAAGGATTTAAGGGATGACTGAACTTACATCTCCGAGATAAGAGGATGACATCATCACCTGGGAGGTATGCAGATTACCTTTGGCGAACACAGGTAAAAAGGCAAGGAAGTGTCTTTCATACAAAAACGTAATGCATGCTGAAAATTTAAAAAACAAGAACCCCAAAGTACCTTTGTGAATGACATATGTAAACAGTAATGACTTAGAAGTATTTTTCAGCATAGATGGACCATGGTTCTTAGCTCATCCATTATTCAAATAGGTCTCTTTCCCAGTGGACCTTCTACCATGACAAGCAAAGGACAGTGAGTAAAAAATGTCTAGCGACCTCCTTATTTAACAAATAACCATGCAATATTCAAGAAATGAGCACCAAGAGAATGGTAAGTGAAAATGAGAGAAGGGGAAAAGGGGTGAAAGATAGACATCATGGCTGAGGTTCACAATTGCTCTTGTTTCTAACAATTATAGGACTTTTTGTCATGCTAACCATTCGAATAATCCAACCCTCTAAAAAGATTGTACTTCACCAATTTAGGTTTAGGGTGTGCATTTCTGCCCTCTCTATTTGAATGAAAGTAAGACATTACGGGAATCCTTTCTAAACAATTCCCCCACTAAGGTGGTTGCCCAGCCCAAAATTAGCCATGTATGTCCATGGAACACAGATGGAACATGGTACTGTACATAGATGGAACATATAGTAACGGCATGCAGGGGCTCATACTGTATATGGTTTCTTCCAAAGACATTCCCCAGGTGTGTGTGTGTGTGTGTGTGTTGGGGGTTATATGCTTATTGAGAGTGTGGCATTTGTCCCAACATGTGTGTCTATCAAAGAAACCACCTCACTCCTACACTGCCACACCCTCTCTATTTTTTATTCTTGATTTTGTGTTCTTTGGTCATGCCACCCAACGAGCCAAACCCCAAACAAGAGGATGCTGCTCCAGCTCCTGCGACAGCCCCTGACTCGATTTCTGCTTCAGCTGCAGACCCAGCTCTAGTTGCAGACCCCGCTCCAGTTGCAGACCCAGCTCCAACCCCTGCTCCAAGTCCAGCCCTAGCCTGTGCTGCCGCTACAGCCCCTGTCCACCTAAAGCCGCAGCCCCTACTAAAGTCCCAGCCTCTACTTAAGGCCCAGCAGCCCCTACTAAAGCACCAGGTCCTACTAAAGCCCCTGCAAAAGCCCCAGCCCCTGCTACAGATCCAGCCCCTGCTCCAGCACCTGCTACTGATCCAGCCCTTGCCCCAGAGCCCGAGCCAACAACAGAGCCTAAAGTTGAGGGTCATTGTACAGGTATGTGCTGTAATTCATTTGCGTTTAGACTATTATAAAAAATTAAAAACACTTTTTCTCCCCAATTTCGTGATATCCAATTACGATCTTGTCTAATCGCTGAAACTCCCCAATAGGCTCGGGAGAGGCGAATGTCGAGTCATGCATCCTCCGAAACATGACCCAGCAAACCGCACTTCTTAACACCCGCCCACTTAACCCGGAAGCCAGCCGCACCAATGTCCCAGAGGAAACACTGTTCAACTGACGACCGAAGTCAGCCTGCAGGCATCCGGCCCGCCACAAGGAGTCACTAGAGCGCAATGAGCCAAGTAAAGTCCCCCCTGCCAAACCCTCCCCTAACCCGGACAACGCTGGGCCAATTGTGCGCCGCCCTATGGGACTCCCGGTCACGACCAGTTGTGACACAGCATGGGAACGAACCCGGGTCTGTAGTGACGCCTCAGGCACTGCGATGTAGTGCCTTAGACCGCTGCGCAACTCGGGAGGCCCAGAGTTTTTTTTTAATTTTTAAGCACATCTAAATGCACATCCATATTTTTATTCGTCAAGAGATTGTTACCATGTCTCTATCGGCCAGCAGTGACCGGACACTTACTTGGAACCTTACTTTCTTTTCAATGTTTGGTCTTTGCAGCGATTACCAACTGTACCTATATCTCTAAATTACATTTTATTAAATAATTTGGAATCTCATTGGGAAAGAAATATGCCCTATGGAAACTTAACTGGAATATCTACATGGTGAAATGGGAACCAAAACAAAGGTGAATACTAGATGCGAAGGAAAGTTTCAATTTTTTTTTACAAAATACAGTATCTTCATGAAATTCTTTACCAGAATTAACCCACCACTACATCCCTGCTGCATCCCTTTTTACCACTACATCCCTGCTGCATCCCTTTTTACCTCTACATCCCTGCTGCATCCCTTTTTACCACTACATCCCTGCTGCATCCCTTTTTACCACTACATCCCTGCTGCATCCCTTTTTACCACTACATCCCTGCTGCATCCCTTTTTACCACTACATCCCTGCTGTATCCCTTTTTACCACTACATCCCTGCTGCATCCCTTTTTACCACTACATCCCTGCTGCATCCCTTTTTACCACTACATCCCTGCTGCATCCCTTTTTACCACTACATCCCTGCTGCATCCCTTTTTACCACTACATCCCTGCTGCATCCCTTTTTACCACTACATCCCTGCTGCATCAACATCTGAGTTAACAGGTTTAAAGTCAGAGAACCAATGATTGGACATAACTGCATTACAACAATGATTTAGCAGTGAATACATTTATGGCAGTAGGCTGAGTATGACATTGGTCATGTAAAGATCACCTTTGCCCAGTGTGTGCCCTGGGCCAGAACCCAACTAATGCAGAGGTCATTAAAGTGCTGAGCAAGTCAAAACCAGAAGGTCAATTCTCAATGGCCTGGGCCCATATTTAAAAAGCATCACAGAATAGGATTGCTTATCCAAGATCAGTTTTACCTTTTAGATCATAATGAATAAGATTGCATTGACATGGGGATCTGATCCAAGATCAACACTCCCACTCTGAGAAGATTTGTGAATACGGGCCTGGTATCTAACCAGCAAATACAAATAAGCTATTTGGACACCTACTAATGTAGCTACCAATTTAAAGTGCCATGCTTGATGACGACTCTATCCAGACTGGTGTATTAAATTCCTGTGCCACCTCAAGCACTTTTGAATGTCACAACATCATGAGGGAATCAGGACACTGAGAAACAAGATTCTCTGGCTTGATGAAACCAAGATTGAACTCTTTGGCCTGAATGCCAAGCGTCACGTCTGGAGGAAACCTGGCACCATCCCTATGGTGAAGCATGGTGGTGGCAGCATCATGCTGTGGGGATATTTGTCAGCGGCAGGGACCAGGAGACTAGTCAGGAATGAGGGAAAGATGAACGGAGTAAAGTACAGAGAGATTCTTGATGAAAACCTGCTCCAGAGCACTCAGGACCTCCGACTGGGGTACTTTTTGGAGCTCTCCTAGCTGTGCAGTTGAGGAGCTAGAGCAAGCACATTTGTAGTTGTTTCGTTTAGAACACAACCCTGCCTCTCCTCCATCACACAATTACTTTTGTTGTTTACGCAATCGCAAAAAGCTCCATTATAAATCACAATTTGGGTCAGACGGGCATGATTTGAAAGCTTGTTCTATTGTCAACATGACTAGCTAAATGATAAAATACGATCTTACAGTGTTAGGCTTCACAAGGCAATTCAGAGAAACACATGGTAATTTTGGTGCGCATAGAAAGGAGTCATGAGTACAGTCATGGCCAAAAGTTTTGAGAATGACACAAATATACATTTTCACAAAGTCTGCTGCTTCAGTGTCTTTAGATATTTTTGTCAGATTGTAACGGTGTTCCTCCTCCTCTTCATACGAAGAGGAGGAGTAGTGATTTGACCAACGTGCAGCGGGTTGTGAATACATAATGATTTATTTGAAACAAGACGAAAAAACACGAAACGAAAACACTTGAATAATTAACAAAAATAACAAAACGGAGTAGACAGACCTGGACTACGAACTTATATACAACGAAGAAACAAGTACTGATTACAAACAAAACGAACTCACGATACAGTCCCGTATGGTGCAACAAACACTGACACAGGAAACAATCACCCACAAACAAACAGTGAGAACAACCTACCTTAATATGACTCTCAATCAGAGAAAACGTCAAACACCTGCCTCTAATTGAGAGCCATACCAGGCAACCCCAAAACCAACATAGAAACAGAAAACATAGACTGCCCACCCAAAACTCACGCCCTGACCAATAAACACATACCAAACAACAGAAAACAGGTCAGGAACGTGACACAGATGTTACTATGGAATACTGAAGTATAATTACAAGCATTTCATAAGTGCCAAAGGCTTTTATTGACAATGACATGAAGTTGATGCAAAGAGTCAATATTTGCAGTGTTGACCCTTCTTTTTCAAGACCTCTGCAATCCGCCCTGGCATGCTGTCAATTAACTTCTGGGCAACATCCTGACTGATGGCAGCCCATTCTTGCATAATCAATGCTTGGAGTTTGTTAGAATTTGTGGGTTTTTGTTTGTCCACCCGCCTCTTGAGGATTGACCACAAGTTTTCAATGGGATTAAGGTCTGGGGAGTTTCCTGGCAGTGGACCCAAAATATCAATGTTTTGTTCCCCGAGCCACTTAGTTATCACTTTTGCCTTATGGCAAGGTGCTCCATCATGCTGGAAAAGGCATTGTTCGTTACCAAACTGTTCCTGGATGGTTGGGAGAAGTTGCTCTCGGAGGATGTGTTGGTACCATTCTTTATTCATGGCTGTGTTCTTAGACAAAATTGTGAGTGAGCCCACTCCCTTGGCTGAGAAGCAACCCCACACATAAATGGTCTCAGGATGCTTTACTGTTGGCATGACACAGGACTGATGGTAGCGCTCACCTTTTACTCTCCGGACAACCTTTTTTCCGGATGCCCCAAACAATCGGAAAGGGGATTCATCAGAGAAAATGACTTTACCCCAGTCCTCAGCAGTCCAATCCCTGTACCTTTTGCAGAATATCAGTCTGTCCCTGATGTTTTTCCTGGAGAGAAGTGGCTTCTTTGCTGCCCTTGTTGACACCAGGATGGCCTGGTGTGCGTGCAGATGCACTCACGCCTGCCTGCAAGCTCTGTACTGGTGGTGCCCCTGAATCAACTTTAGGAGACGGTCCTGGCGCTTGCTGGACTTTCTTGGGCGCCCTGAAGTCTTCTTCACAACAATTGAACCGCTCTCCTTGAAGTTCTTGATAATCCGATAAATGGTTGATTTAGGTGCAATCTTACGGGCAGCAATATCCTTGCCTGTGAAGCCCTTTTTGTGCAAAGCAATGATGACGGCGCGTGTTTCCTTGCAGGTAACCATGGTTGACAGAGGAAGAACAATGATTCCAAGCACCACCCTCCTTTTGAAGCTTCCAGTCTGTTATTCGAACTCAATCAGCATGACAGAGTGATCTCCAGCCTTGTCCTCGTCAACACTCACACATGCGTTAACGAGAGAATCACTGACATGATGTCACCTGGTACATTTGTGGCAGGACTGTAATGCAGTGGAAATGTTTTTGGGGGATTCAGTTCATTTACATGGCAAAGAGAGACTTTGCAATTAATTGCAATTCATCTGATCACTCGTCATAACATTCTGGAGTATATGCAAATTGCCATCATACAAACTGAGGCAGCAGACTTTGTGATAATTAATATTTGTGTCATTCTCAAAACTTTTGGCCACGACTATACATTCATTTGTGTGTGATGCGGAGAAACAAACGTAGGATCATTCTGTTCAGAACAACACAGGGTATGACGCCATGTCATCTTGTAACTGTACATCAAACAGTGATCATAAACTTTGACACAGTACATATATATGACATGAGTTTTATGATTTGGAAATGTTAGAACACATTTGGACTCATTGGTTTTTGGCTTGCTTGTATGACATCAAAGTGATATTTATTAAAATCCTCAATGTCCCATCTTTCAAAATACATCAAGTAATCTTAATTTACAGTATTTCCCTCACTCAAACAACAAAACATGTGCACAAATTGCCCAATTACCAGGAGGGATGGGGGCAACTTTTTGTTGCGTACGGTGCTGAAGTTCAGAACGGCTGTCAGTCAAAACCCATACAGCGCTGTGAAGCGCAGAGCCAGAGCTCATGTATAGCATGATACTGTACAGCCACTATATTCCTATTTAGGGGCTTATTAGTGCCCAAATCTGCCATTTTCAACCCATATACGAGTCAATTATGTATATAAACCCTGGATTGCTGATGCTATGTATTGAGAGGTATTTAGAGGCTTTGAAGCCACCGGTCGGCCATTTTGGCACTCCCCATTAGGAGCAATCCTGAATAGGAATGAATGGAATTCTACATTATTACAATTAAAGATGTACTATGCAGTTATCGCTCCGCCACTTCCTGGTTGCTAAAATTCGAATCGTTCGCCTAATTTCAGTTGTGACAAAACAATCAAGTATGGTGAAGAGAATCGCTGTGAAATATATTTTCCATAACCAAAAATATTGTATTTTCAACTGTTTGAAGTTGGTGTACAAAACCGAAAGGTACAAAAACTCAACTTAAAAACGGGAAGCATAGAAATAGCTCACATAAAACATATTTACTGCTGCTTTGATTTTCTTTCAATGTGAATTACAGATCTATGACACACATTTCTATGTGAATTTGGTCGGGTCGCCCAAAAAGTTACATATTGCATCTTCAAATGTTTCAAGTTCAAAATGACATGTATTTTCGGTCGGTCACAACTTGCAGACTTGTTTACATGCTGCTGTGCGTTTTGTTGCCAACCTTACTTTGCTACCTGACAACTTTACGGTTTCTCCTTTTTAATTACCGTTTATATTTTTTGTTTTTCCCTCACTCAACTTTTTTTCATTCAACTTTTTCACTCCGGACGCCTTATCTGGAAATAGTTCGTCAGGACCTCCAACAGCCGAAGCTAAGAAGTAACATTAACACGATGCCTTCTAATTGCAGTCGCTGTACTCATAATATACAGGGGAACGATCGCCTTACAGCGAGGATAGCTGTGCTGCAAGCCCAGCTTCAGACACAATCGATGAAACAGCGTCTGTGCCACCAGTAAGTACAGATAGTAGTATAAATCCCCTCGCACGGTCCCCGCAGCCGGACAACTTTCTCATGGCTTCTGGAGGGAAATGCTGTAGGAATGCTCAACCGGTGTCGCTCATTCAGCCGACAGAAACTTAACTGGTTCTCACCATTAAGCAGCGAGTCGGAGTCAGAGGCCGAGCCTTCTCTGGTCTCTACTCCTCCCGTTACGGGGTCTGAGACGCCGAAGCCTCCCACCATTAGCTATGACAAATTGAAAACCCTAGTCATTGGCGACTCCATTACCCGCAGTATTAGACTTAAAACAAATCATCCAGCGATCATACACTTTACCAGGGGGCAGGGCTACCGACGTTAAGGCTAATCTGAAGATGGTGCTGGCTAAAGCTAAAACTGGCCAGTGTAGAGAGTATAGAGATATTGTTATCCACGTCGGCACCAACGATGTTAGGATGAAACAGTCAGAGATCACCAAGCGCAACATAGCTTCAGCGTGTAAATCAGCTAGAAAGATGTGTCGTCATCGAGTAATTGTCTCTGGCCCCCTCCCAGTTAGGGGGAGTGATGAGCTCTACAGCAGAGTCTCACAACTCAATCGCTGGTTGAAAACTGTTTTCTGCCCCTCCCAAAAGATAGAATTTGTAGATAATTGGCCCTCTTTCTGGGACTCACCCACAAACAGGACCAAGCCTGGCCTGTTGAGGAGTGACGGACTCCATCCTAGCTGGAGGGGTGCTCTCATCTTATCTACGAACATAGACAGGGCTCTAACTCCCCTAGCTCCACAATGAAATAGGGTGCAGGCCAGGCAGCAGGCTGTTAGCCAGCCTGCCAGCTTAGTGGAGTCTGCCACTAGCACAGTCAGTCAGTGCAGTCAGCTCAGCTATCCCCATTGAGACCGTGTCTGTGCCTCGACCTAGGTTGGGCAAAACTAAACTTGGCGGTGTTCGCCTTAGCACTCTCACTAGAATAAAGACCACTTCCATTCCTGCCATTATTGAAAGAGATCGTGATACCTCACATCTCAAAATAGGGCTACTTAATGTTAGATCCCTCACTTCAAAGGCAGTTATAGTCAATGAACTAATCACTGATCATAATCTGGATGTGATTGGCCTGACTGAAACATGGCTTAAGCCTGATGAATTTACTGTGTTAAATGAGGCCTCACCTCCTGGTTACACTAGTGACCATATCCCCCGCACATCCCGCAAAGGTGGAGGTGTTGCTAACATTTACGATAGCAAATGTCAATTTACAACAAAAAAAAACTACGTTTTCGTCGTTGAAACTGCTGCTCCAGTTTCAACTGTTCTGCCTGTGGCTATGGATGTCACTTTCTGACCTTTATTTCCTTTGTTTTTGTCTTTATTTAGTATGGTCAGGGCGTGAGTTGGGGGCAGTCTATGTTTGTTTATCTATGTTTTTCTATTTCTGTGTTTGGCCTGATATGGTTCTCAATCAGAGGCAGGTGTTAGTCATTGTCTCTAATTGGGAACCATATTTAGGTAGCCTGTTTTGTGTTGGGTTTTGTGGGTGGTTGTCTTCAGTCTTCGTGTGTCTGCACCAGACAGAACTGTTTTGGTTTTTCACATTTGTTGTTTTTTGTATTTTGAGTATTCACTTTTATTAAACAAGATGAACAATTACCACGCTGCACCTTGGTCCTCACCTTCTTCCACCGACGGCAGCCGTTACAATGGAACCCTGACCTGTTCACTGTGATTACTATTATTTGACCATGCTGGTCATTTATGAACATTTGAACATCTTGGCCATGTTCTGTTATTATCTCCACCCGGCACAGCCAGAAGAGGACTGGCCACCCCTCATAGCCTGGTTCCTCTCTAGGTTTCTTCCTAGGTTTTGGCCTTTCTAGGGAGTTTTTCCTAGCCACCGTGCTTCTACACATGCATTGCTTGCTGTTTGGGGTTTTAGGCTGGGTTTCTGTACAGCACTTTGATATATCAGCTGATGTAAGAAGGGCTATATAAATACATTTTGAGTATTTTGGGGTTGTAGTCGGGACAGTAACATCAGTCATCTAAAACAATGATACTGTAAGGAAAATGTATTTATATATTTGTTCATGTTTTATTTTAATATTCTGCTCAAATAATATAATTTCAAAGTATGCATTAAGGTGTCTGTAATAAAATAAATGTGGCTTCACCAAAATAAATTACAATGGTGGGGGAGTGCCAAGATGGAGGCACGATGGCTTCAACGCAGCACCCCCATCAGTCTCTAGTGTATATATAAATCATTGATACTTTATTTTCCCTGATAAGTCATTGAGAACAATTGTCGCTTACAATAATAACCTAATTCCATGGGCCATAATATTCCATTCATCTCTAGTTGAAGTTGAACACCAAGCACATCAATGACATAATGCTCAGATTTTTTATTTTACAGTGCTGCCCTGAAACTGGGCATTGTCAGCGCTGGCAATTTTTTGATCTAGCCCAACACTAACAGTAGGATTCAACCAATCAAGGACTTGGATATGTGTTAATTAGTTGAAACCATAGGTTGAAACAGGTGTGTTGGTGCTGGGCTTGAACACAAAAGGGCACCCCTTGAGGATCACAGAAGAATGCATTGAAAACAATTATATACCTGATGCAGTAACACAGAAAATCTTATGTAGGTGAGAAGATGACGGAGGGTGAAGTGGAAATGTTGCTTGCAGGGCAGGAGGATACCAATGGCTGCATCAACTATGAAGGTGGAAAGAGAAACAAAGCTGGAATGTCTCCACCTAGTGCTTCAGCGTACACACACACACACACACACACACACACACACACACACACACACACACACACACACACACACACACACACACACACACACACACACACACAGGGTTCAGTTACATTTATTCCATTTCAGCAATTACAATGAGCCCGTCCTCGTATAGCTCATCCCACCAGCCTCATGTGATATACATTTATTTGTATTTTTCAGCTTTTGTCAAACATATCATGTCTGGTGATCAGTCAGGTAAGTTGCACAAGGGCCATTGTCATTTAATTGTATTAAATAAACAAAATAGACATTTCAAAAGTAATCAATTGACACAGTCTTGGTTCTTTTTCAGCGATTTGGGTTGTCCGAGACATCTACTGTGGATCACCACACAAACATGATGTCTACCAGAAGAACAGCCATGAGGGGAACCTGTCTATCCTGACCATTCCCTCTCATTATATGTCATGTCAAAGACACTACTCCCTCAAAAGTGTTTTAAATATCAATGTAAGTATTTACTGTAAACGTTCCTTGAAATGTGTCATTACACGTTTCAAATCCTACTCTCAACTCAGTGCTGCCGCTGTTCATCACTCCGAATGATGAACGTATCCATCATTAGAGAAAATGTGATCTCCTGAAAGTGTTCTCTTTAGCCGCGGAACAGTAAAAGTATTATTTTCTCATGGGGAATGCCAAGACAGCTGCGGAAGGAGAGCTCCAGCACTGAATCTTCATCCACTGGGAATGTGAGGAACTCTCACAGGACATCCAAGCTGAATCCCTTTCCACTGCTTTACGCTGGAATGCGTTGCAAAGTACTACAACAGAGAAAGTGTATAGTCAATCTACTTAACACTATAGCTTCATATATATTTGTTGTTGCATTCTATGTTTCTTGGTGAAAAGGCCTAATATAACTGAATATGTCAGTGACAATTTTAGGTCTGCTTAAAAATATATTGTAGACATTATACAACTGCTTGAAAATCTTGTTTTGTAAGCATTCAAATATATCAAAATCAACTTTTTGTCTTAATCAATGACCAAGATGTGGATGTTTCATGGTTGCGTGGGGGGTTAAAAAAAAGGCTAAATGGGCCAACTTTGAGGACCTTTATCTCCTGAACGGATGGTCATTCAGGTCCAATATGCAAATTTCTACCATGGGCAAACATGCTTCATCCAGAGCCAGTTTTCCATATGTACACACTATGTATTTATGAAAGGTCCACTCAGTTATAGAATTATCCTAACTTCATGCATGGGCTTTTCAACATAAATTTGAGGTATGTGAAACAGACTGTAAAGCATGAATGCTATGCCACCTATTGGTACATTACAATGTGTGAATCTGAATATTCTCCAAGACAAGGACAATTAATTAAGTACACACACATAAACCACTTTATCACCAAACTTGTTGTGATGGTGTCTATAAACACGGTTTAGTCCGAAATAAGGCAAATGGTGTGAAATATATTTTTGGGGGGCACAAAAATAAGCTAAAGATTGAAAAGTAATCAGCATGTCTACATTAGTAAAACAATATTTTGGTGAAAAGAAGATTTACAAAACAACTTATTAACTAATAATGAACTGACTATAAACTACAAACAAAAAAATATATAAATTAAACACACCTTCCAAGTACCCTATTGTAAAGTGTTAATAGGAATGGGCAATTGCAGGAAGATATAGCTCGTATTATAGCCATATATTGTGGCATGGGTGTAGTTCCATTCTGATGTCTTATTGCAAGGGCCCACTCTACTGTTGTCATGACAGTGTTTCCTGGAGGCAGAGTGCTAGAGTGCTGACCCAGGATTAAGAGAATGATCTGAGGTTCTTAGGGTTAGTCTGATGAGGACTTACAGAAGCACCTTGGCTGAGACAGTGAAGACCCGGCCAGAACAAATCCAAATCATCTTTAGCTAGAAAACTAGTGGCAGATGTTGTTCTGGGCAGAATTCCAGAGAGAGATAGAAGAGAGAGGTTGGGAGAGAGGGGAAGGGGTTGGGAGATAGGGGAATAGGAGGAGAGAGACAGAGGGAGAGCTGAGAAGGAGAAAATAGGGAGGGGTGAAAGGGGGAGAGAGAGAGGGAGAAAGTAAGAGTGAGCGAGGCAAAGACAGAGAGAGGGAAAAAGGTTTGGCATATTTCCAGAAAGGATAAGGAGGGTGGGAATGTGGGAGGAGAGAGAGAAGGAAAGATGGGTGTGGGGGAGAGGGAGAGGGGGACATTTTTTGTTGGCAAGCCAAGATATAGTTGGTTCAACATTTATATAGAGTTTCTGACTGTCTGTGAATAAATCCCCTGCTACTTTTTTAAAGTGCTGACTGGTTTGTCAAGTCAGTGTAAAAGTTGGCACTGGGTGTGTGGCAATAAATGCCACAGAGAGGGCGATAGAACAGTACCACAAGTGTCTGAGTCCCACTCTGTAAACAGAGTCCCCTCTGTGTGTATTATGTCCTTTCAGTAAATTGCCTGTCAAATCATTTAATGCCAAGTGTAATTGGGGTTATTATAGGCCATAGACTATGATTGATAAATATGACTTTATGATACGGAATAATTTGGCTGGTATACATACGACTGTTACTTCAATGATCTGACAAAGACAGAGCCAGGCAGACAGCCACTTCGAGACACCATCACAAATCTGCTGCTCTCTGGCGACTGCCTCCCGTTATGGCATCTTGGTGAACTGCGTCTGACGACTGTGCGCTCTGTGAACAACTGTAGAAACAACCACACTGTCTGCACACAGGTAAGGAAACCTAGATAATTATATTATTTACTTGACCCAAATCCACTGTAATTAAACCGTGTTTTTTCTTATTGCAATGCGGACTCGATTGCAATGCGCGTCAAATGAAACGTTTAAACAATAGCGTCGTAATTCTCAATCGGAATTGGTCTTGTCATTTATATTTTTCCATGAGGTGGGAGAGGTTGGGCCAGAGTGGCACGTATACAAATTGTGTTCATATTAAAATGTAATATTGTAACAGTGTAGCCTAATGTTGTGCCAAAAATCCAGGTTGCATAGACTTGTAGCCTATGCAAATGTATTGAATACAAATGCGCATTATTGTTATTGGTTTTACAGTGTTCATCATGCAACAATACACAAACATGCCATTATTTATCGTTACACGCAATGTAAGACATGTCCTCACGATAGGCTATTCTTAAATCACAATTTCTCAGTGTCATCGGTTGCACGGAAGAACAAGAATTTGTTGTCGCCATATGATTAAAAAACATTTTAACAAGGATAATCCATTAAATATTTATAATGTCATTATTATGAGGATAAAAGTGATTCGACATCATTTGATGCCATTTACACTCTTCAGGACAGCAAATTATTCCTGTAATTTTTCTGGTCTGCTATTTGTATTTACTATTTCTATACCCCGGAACCGTCGGCTCCCTATTTGTAGGTAAACAGTGCGTTTTTTTCTGGATCTTTTGCATGTTCCTTACATCCGAGGCCCTACCAAAACATGGCATCGTTGTGAGTCAACAACTACAAGCTTGCCCGGTTATTGTGCCTCAAATATCATGTTTTCTTTTCATCATTAGAGATTTGCATAATTAGGGTTTATCAAATTGTAAAATGTTTTTTTCACGAGCGACTGAACAAAAGTGGTGTGAATTTTCCATAGCCTGCACTCAACAGAAAAGCCATACCCATTTCTAGTTGATTAATATTGTACCAATGGTATGCATTTACGCCCTTTCCTCCGTGTGCAGAGCAGTCAAACCTTTGAGAAGACATGCAGCCATTGCAGCAGTGTTGCTGGTCATCTGATTTTACACATATGGGTGATGGGTTTGTTTAGCGCAATAATCCGCTTGTGTTGGTCGAGGGGTCTAATCTATTGAAATGAGGCGTACACAAAATCCATGAGCGCATTATATTCGCCTTGAGTAGAATCTAGACAATGACAAGCCTATTGTATGCCAGCCTCCCTCTTGGAGGGAAAATACTTGAGGCAATCGATGACACGTGTCATCAATTGCTGTAGGTTTAATCAGCGGCTTGGTATGAAATGGTTAGAATGGATGTCAGTAGTAGCCAAGTCTCCATTTCATTCCACGGACACGCCTTTCCTCTCTTCTCCTGTCTCGGGGAGCTGCGGCGATGCAATGATGGAACAGCCTGATCGGGGAAAACCAACCGTTTGCGCTGGTGCATATTGCCTATATGCAATATGACAATAATGAGAATGAAATGTCAATTTATAAAATCGAGAAAGCATTAGGATGACTTTTATCAAATGGATTGCATTCTGTAAAATAGATTGCATGGTCTGTAAATTGAATGAAAGCCATTGCAACATCGACATGTAAACTCATAGGCTACAGTAGCCTATAGGCACGCTTGCAAAAATATGAAACATAGTGGACGAATTTACATGTTTTTGGTCATGTGTGGAGGTGTTGATACACCCAGCTGCAGGTTTCTACAGCAGTATTGATCCACTGGCACTAATGGAATGTAGCCTACTGGCAGTTCTGGTATTTGCGTTTATATTTGCAGTGGAACCTGTGTTCCAATCCTCCACAAAGCTGACAGACAAATCCCTGATAAAGGTAATTGATTTGAACTTGAATATTTTAAGTTAATTACAGCAACCAATTAGAACGATTTTTCAAAACAACACCCAAATTGGGAGAGAGGCCAACCCAACAAATTCCTTCCTGTTGAAGCAACCATCCAAAAGTTCTCCAAAGGTTTATAGGCTAAAGCAGAAAATCAGCCAATTCAGGATATGAATTGAAATACAATTCATTAATCAAATAAATTGTCACAGTTTCCGCCAGTCACCTTATGAATTTGAAATAAAACAATGTTCAGTATTGATTTCTTTCCAGCTTTGAATTCAAATGGAATTGACTTGAACGCTGCAACCTGGTCTCAGAGCATTTTGTATTATTCTGGACATAAACCAAGACACTCCATTTTGTACGATATGTTACGTTTCGTATGGTATGTATTCATTAGTGGATGTCCATCACCCATTTTGTATGATATGTTATGATTTACAATTCAAATTATATGTTAAGAATTAGCAAAAAAAAGTAAGTAGTTTAAAATTAGCTAATTAGATAAAATCCTAAAGTTGTCCGTGATGCGATTCAAACTCGCAACCTTTGGGTATCTAGACGTTTGCGTTATACGTCAACCCATCTACCCCGAAGAACCACCCTACTTTCTTGTTAGCCTTATGTGCCATCTGTCTTATGTAACCATACCAAATGTAACATAGCATACTAATTTTATCATCAAGGATTTACATATATTATGTTATGTCTATTCTATGAGACCAGGTTGGAACCCAAATGGTGTAGGGGTGATCAGGATCAATTCAAGAGTTTCAGGTGGCGACAGACTGTCTAGAATAGCCTATAGTAGGCCTACTAATTAAAAATATTCCTTTCAACTCAGAGAGCATGGGCTCCTGAGTTCTGCAAAAATATAGAATTAGAGTTGGATAAATGTAGAAAAGACGGACAGAGACTTGCTAGCTACGTTAGTTAGCTAGCAGGGATTCTCTACAAGGAATCTGCCTCCCGAAAAAAGCTTCTCCCAAGTGGGTGTGACACTTACTCCCGTTGCCTGCTGCACTGCTGCTTGGATTCCACCTGGCGATCTGTTCACTGTCTGCCCTGGCCTGTCTCCCCCTGTCTGGTATAGGTACCCCCGCTACACTACCCCCTCTCTCCCCAGCTTTTGCTCGTCCCCAGCACACATGCACTGTTGAGGCGAGTGACTCTGAACTTACAATGGCTAGCCCCAAGTTGTTATGTTTTTCGCTTGTGCTTTATGCTATTTGCCTCATGACTCCTGCATGCTTTGTTGACTATGAACTTGCTTGTTGACCCAACAGTGGGACAGTCTATGTTTGCTCCCACGCTCTGGACTCTGACTCTCTATTGGTTACACGGACTCTTGGAGTCCCGTCCTATTCTAACCACCTCTCGCCAGCTTTGTATTCATGCTACCTGATGAAATTGCTGTACAATATGATATTGTTGCCATCTAATGCACATTCAAATGTTATAAGTCAACACTGCAGAGCTCTCCCTGTCCTCTGCCATGCCCTGATTGTATTACTGCTGATTATATCTGGAAATGTGCATGTACACCTTGGCCCATCTACTGTTGCTAGCCCCAATTCTGATTTGTGCTCTGATATCTGCTTCACTGATTTCTGCTCTCGTAAAAACCTGTTTTTTCTCCACGTTAACACGAGAAGCTTATTACCTAAAATGGATCAATTGAAAGTGTGGGTTCACAGCCCCAATCCAGATGTGTTGGTCGTTACTGAGACATGGTTATGAACAAGTGTTTTGAACACTGATATTGACCTTTCTGGTTATAACCTTTTTTGGCAAGACAGATCTTCCAAAGGTGGTGGAGTGGCAATCTTTACAAAGGAACACCTTCAGTGCTCGGTTGTCTCCACCAAGTCTGTCCCCAAACAATTTGATTTGCTGGTTTTACACATTAAACTTTCAAATAACTCTTTGTTGACTGTTGCTGGGTGTTATCGGCCACCATCAGCACCGGCCTGTACCCTAAATGCCCTAAGCTATTACCTGGCCTCTTACACTAAGTCTGAATTTGTCCTCCTAGGTGACCTAAACTGGGACATGCTTTAACCACCTGACCAAGTCCTAAAGCAATGGGACTCCCTAAATCTTTGTCCGATTATTACCAATCCCACAAGGTATGACTCCAACACCCAGAAAAGGCTACTCTCCTTGATGTTATCCTTACAAATAATCCTGATAGCTATCAGTCTGGTGTTTTCTGTAATGACCTTAGTGATCACTGTTTCATAGCCTGTGTTCGTAATGGCTGCTAGCGACTTGAACGTGCTGCAAAAAACACTAAAACTGGACCGTTTTATGTCCATCTCTTGGAGATAAAACTCAATCATGGACTCTCTTACTGACAGTTGTGGCTGTTTTGCGTGATGTATTGTTGTCTCTCTCTTCTTGCCCTTTGTGCTGTTTTTGTGCCCTTTGTGCTGAGGAACATCATGGCCCGGTCCTAGATGACTTTGTAGAGTGGTGTGAGGAATCACACTTGGTCCTCAATACTAACAAGACCAATGAGATGTGCATAGACTTCAGGAAGCGTACAACACCTACCTCTGCAACATCTATCAGAGGCCAGAATATAGAAATTGTAGAGGAATATAAATATCTGGGTGTCTTTTTGGACAGTAAGCTTCAGTGGAGTAAATGTACAGACCAGATCTACAAAAAGAGCCAACAGAGACTGTACTTTCTAAAAAAGTTGGGTTCTTTTAATATAGACTGTACTATATTGACTCTGTTTTACAAATCCTTTATTGAGAGTATTTTAACTTTTTGTATTGTTTGTTGGTTTGGCAATGCCACTGTCAGTCAGAGAAACATGCTGAGAAGGATTATTACCACAGCAAGTAAGGTACTTGGAGTCAAACAGACAGGCCTGGATGAGATCTTTAAGGTCAGGGCCCTCCGTAAGGCTCACAAAATCATTTTAGACCCAAGTCACCCCCTGTACCTGGACTTTGAATTACTCCCCTCTGGGCGCAGGTATAGGGCACCCCTCAGCAGGAAAAATAGAACGAGACAATCATTTGTGCCAGGTGTGATATCCCTCTTAAATAGCTTGGGCAAATGTTCCCATTGACCTTTAAGGCCAGCAGGCTAGTCTTTGTTTTAAATGTTTTAAATGTTTTAAATGTTTTATTTTTTAAATTTCTTATTTCTTACTATAATTTTTTTTTTATTGGTGCGTGACTGTTATTGAAAGTTGTATTGTCAATCTTGTTTTGTATTTAACGCCACTTTAAATGTGTACATGACACTGCAACAAAATTTCCCCATGGGGACAATAAAGTAAGTAAGTTTGTTCCCAATAATGTTTGTACCATTTTTTGTGCTGCCACCATGTTGTGCTGCTGCCATGTTGTGTTGCAACCATGTTGTTGTCATGTTGTGTTGCTACCATGCTGTGTTTTCATGTGTTGCTGCCATGCTATGTTGTTGTCTTAGGTCTCTCTTTATGTAGTGTTGTGGTGTCTCTCTTCTCGTGATGTGTGTTTTGTCCTTTAATTTTAAATCCCAGCCCCCGTCCCCGCAGGACGCCTTTTGCCTTCTGGTAGGCAGTCATTGTAAGAATTTGTTCTTAACTGACTTGCCTAGTTAAATAACGGTTCAATAAAAAAAAGCAATCAATGAAGCAGTTTGTTCCTCATCAAATGGATTTATTCCAGCAGATATTCCAGTTGAGGCACTGTCTCGCATTTGGGGGGGGGCACTATTTAAAAGGTACTATTAAAAATGACTTTGTCCTAGACTACTATGTCCTCAGACAATTATAGAATCTAGCATAAGAAATCCAAATTAGGTCTTTCTTGAAAAGGATTGTATTGGATTGTTAAAGGGAGGATTAAAGTCATACTGGGCTTTTAACTGCGTTCTTGTACATGGTTAATTGGCACCATGCTGATGGAAGACGTTGGCTCATTGCACCACTAGTCTTCATTAAAGTGGCAGAAAGGGGGGTGGGTGTGTGTGGCAGATCGTACTGTAGCTGCAGACACTGTGTACATATTGGAATATGTAGCAGCTGCAGCGTCTGAGGCCATCACAGTTCACGTTCTATCACGACAGTATCAGAATTCCAGATATCCTGAATTCAAGCGCCGAAGGAAAATGGTAAGCTTCAATCAAATTACAGACAAAAAAACGAGTAACACTTCATATGACTGTAAATTAATGAATACTAATTATTAGCACCTCTGTTCTGCATTTTATGAATGCCTTATGCATTGTTCATAAGACCTTATATATGTGCCTATAATGCAATGTGTTTATAGGAAGTGTTACCAAATTGTTGGTAAAAAAAAAAGAAGACATTTCCCAATCCTGATTTAAACGCAGAGGCGGGATCTTAGCCTTGAGTCATGAAGCCAAAGACATGAAAAAAATATCCCACCACTGTGAGAAGTATGCCCGCAGTTTCTAAGCCAACGTGTGTTTGCGGACGATGACGTGCTGCCATCCCGTGCTGCGTGAGCCATACTCATTACGCAGGCTGTGCCGCAAGCTGTTTCACTAGCTTCCAGCAGTATGATGCGAAAAATGAGGCTCACTTTAACGGTTATCCTTAGCCACTTGGTAGGCGTAGGCCTGTTTTAAAGGTAGAGTTCAGTGTTGTTTCTATGGTACTACTTCCTGCCTGAGGATGGAGACTAGGAGTATGCAGAGGGAGTCATGGTGAAAGTAGGTCAGAGATACAGAAGCAGTCAAGCATGAGGGCAGCTAGCTAGCTCACGCAGCAATAGTGAGCATGCCATCAGATACTCTCACTGCATCGGCAAACCTTTTGTTTTTGTATCGCAATCAATTGAACTGGCTAAAAAATACATTTCCCGTTTGTATTACAGACTGTATGTGGTTGGATTGTTTTTACAGTTTATTATTGATTCTCTGTCATCTTTGGTGTTGAAGGAAACCTTTTTTCATGATTTTACTGAGTCATTAAAACTGCTGCTTTGATGAACCGAGTCATTTTGCTTGGCATAAACCCTTCAGGGGTTTTAAGACAACTTTATGTATTTTCTTTGTAGTAAATCCTTAGTTTGACAAAAAGAACTGCAGCAAAAACTCCCATTTAATTTAATCTCAACATTGGCCTTGGCATTTAGAGTCTTCCTCAGAAAATAAGTGGTCCTATAGGTCAAGAAGAGCTCTGTTGGTTCACAGTAATAATGTCAGTAATTTCTTTGGGTACGTCTTGGTTCTCCCAGAGTTATGTCAATATCTTTGTTGATCATGCTCTTTCTGTCGCCGTCTATGCTGGGTTTGCTTTAGAACCAGGGCCTATTTGCCAAGATCCCATTTTCACACGCTCCACGTGGGATCGGTTGCAAGTCACAGCCAACCTTTCTGTGCCTTCGTGAAATTCCAACACGGAATGAAGTCCTCGTTTTATTTAGCAGTTGAAATTGAAGCCAGTGAAGATTGAATTCTGTTGCAAGAGACTGGTCCTAAATAACATTTATTTTAGTGCCAACAGCAATTCGTTAGAACTCACTGGGCACACACTGGTTGAATCAACGTTGTTTCCATGCCATTTCAATGAAATTACGTTGAACCAACGTGGAATAGACCTTGAATTGACGTCTGTGCCCAGTGGGAATGTCTCTGTTGAATTCAGCTCCTTCTACCGCAAAAGACGACCTGGTGAAGTGTCTTTGTGTGTTGTTTCTCAAATGTTTTGTTTTTTGAGAGGGGTGGATTCTCAAAGCAGGATCAGATTAAATTTACACTGTGTTTTCTACATAGGCACAATCCCTGATAAAATAATAACATGGGGAAAATTAGCTGTTGCCAACCTGGGGACTGAAGCATAGAAGCATAGCATAAAATAGATATGCTGGTTATCAGATAAGGGATCTAGTTCTTTTCGACCTTGGGTTTGCCTCTGTTAGTTCTCCTAATCCTCAAAGCTCCCGGACATGGAGCGTCAACTTTCTCTGAGCGATTGTTTTCTTTGGCATGCAGCTCGCTTGTTGTTTGACTTCTGTTTTGTGTAAATCCACAATGGGAGTGTTGTGAGGGAGTTGTGTCAAGTATTGAGAGTAACTGTATAAGTGAATGTTCATGCCCTTGTGGTAGAATATACAGGTAACTGCCAAAATAATGGAAACAATTGAGTAAATGAGGGATACAAAGTATATTGAAAGCAGGTGCTTCCACACAAGTATGGCTCCTGAGTTAATTAAGCAATTAGCATCCCATCATATTTAAGGTCATGTATAAAAATGCTGGGCAGGCCATTATTTATGCAACCATGGCTATGCCCCCATAGGATGACAATGCCCCCATCCACAGGGCACGAATGGTCACTGAATGGTTTAATGAGCATGAAAACAATGTAAACCATATGCAATGTCCATCTCAGTCACCAGATGTCAACCAAATTGAACACATATGGTAGATTCTGGAGCGGCGCCTGAGACAGCAGCGGTGTTCTAATACTCATACTAACGTCACTAACCATACTATTTGTGACATATTTTGAGGATGACGTATGCTTATTGGTCATAGTGTGGATATAGTTAGTATGCCAAAAGTTCCCGGATGTCGTACTACATTCGCCAAAATATGAAGTATACAAAAGCAGTGGACACTATTTCCGTGATTTTAGGGCCCATAATGCAATTCTTCAGAAAATGGGCTTCACCACATTTTCAGATTTGAAGAAAATGGCGGAAAATATGCAGCCGAAGTACGACGAGAGCGAATACAAATCATTGCTTTAGCTAATTATGACATATGTTAAGAACATATTTAGCAATGTAATAACGTAATGACTTTTCAAATAAGTTACGTTACATGTTATGTTGGCTGACAATTTGTTAGCTACTCTAGCCTTACAAACCACATAGCATATCATTACAGCAGTTACTTGTATTTACCAGTTAGCTAGCTATCTAACGTTAGTTGGCTACTAATACATTGAACTTGCCAGTATATTAACTATATGCTCTCTAACTAACTACATTTATTGACTTGATTATTCACGTCATTCTTAGCTTAGGTAAGTGGTATAGTCGTTGTCATAAGATGTCTAGCTAGTAATTTGTTATGCTAACTAGCTAGCAACAGCATCAACTTCCAGGAGACATTCGAAGCGCTAGTACACTCACCTGAAAGGATACTGTTTGTTTACAGTATACTAAAATTAATTAATATTATATAGTATGTAGTATATACTCATTAAGTATGCAGTATACAGTATGTTAATATGGGTATTCGAACATAGCTAGCATTTTCCACCACCATCAACAAAACACCAAATGATGGAATTTCTTGGGGAAGATTGGTGTCGGATTCCTCCAATAGAGTTCCAGACACTTGTAGAATCTATACCAAGGTGCACTGAAGCTGTTCTGTTTTGTGGTGGCCCAACGCCCTATTAAGACACTTTCTGTTGGTGGTTAACTGTATGTGGCGATGCAGCAACAAATAATATCATAAATGACAATTTAAACATTATATTTCTTACTTTTTAGTTATACTTTTTATTGCCTCACACCCATCACTTTACTTATACATCACTGTCCAGCAGGGACTTTTGCACCCCAGTTAAGGTTTCCTAATCTGGGGTGCTCTGAGGGCTTCATTCCCAGGTCTGGTGACTTCTCATTTGTGCTATATATGAGGACCAGGATTGTGTTTGTTTAAACAGTCAAGGACAGAAGATATGCTGGTGTACCCAGTGAAGGTCAGGTTTTCAGGCCAAGCAGCCCACACCAACCCAGTATCACATATTTGTAATGACTTTCGTCGGTGGAAAGAGAGGAGGACCAAAGCGCGTGGTACGTTTCCATATTTATTGGAATACTTTTTCAATACGAACAAAAAACAATAAACAGACGAAAACCAACGAAGCTACAGTCCTGAACTAGTGAACACATGAACGCACGAACAGGAACAATCACCCACAAACCAATAGTGAAAACAAGCTACCTTAATATGGTTCCCAATCAGAGACAATGCAAAACACCTGCTTCTGATTGAGAACCATATCAGGCCAAATGACAAACCTAAACATAGAAACACATAACATAGACTGCCCACCCCAACTCACGCCCTGACCACACTAACTAAAGACAACACAAAGGAAAATAAAGGTCAGAACGTGACAATATTATTGTGAAATAGACACAAATTGCTTATTGGAAATTAGTGACAGGCACACGAAAAAGTATATTTTTTTAGTGTGCAGTATATGATTTTTTAGACAGTGCATTTCAATCACAGATAAAGACAGTAGGTTACTTAAGACAGAAACAATAGGAGGGAGGTTGGGCAGGGGGAATGGGTGGGCATGTAACGCAAATAACACAAATGTCTAGCAACCCAAAGGTTGTGTGTTCGAATCTCATCACGGACAACTTTAAAATGTTAGCTAATTAACTACATTGCAACTACTTAGCATGTTAGCTAACCCTTTTCCTAACCTGAACCCTTTAACCTAACTCCCAAACTTAATCCTTTATCTACTTAGCTAGCATTTTAGCTAACTATAACCCCTACACCTTAACCCCCAACCCTAACCTTAACCCGTAGCCTAGCTAACGTGAGCCACCTAGCTAGCCCAGCTAACATTAGACACAATACATTGGAATTTGTGTAATGTAAACAAATGCGTTATGATAAAAACCATCTAATACACATCACGAATTTCGAATAAGTAATTTGTGTCTATTTCACAATAGGCTGTGATAGTGTGTTTGCCCACACACCGTATGTTATATTGGGAAGAAGGGTAGCCCATCTAGGCCTTCGCTCTGGTGAATATGCTCTCACTGCCATTAATCGCTCAAACTAAAGATTTTAAGATTTCAGCAGATAATATCCATGCATGTTGTTTGTTGTGTCCTCGTGCATATTACTCCAGAAATCAATGTATACAAAAGGAACAATTAGAATTCGGGTTTACAGGCAACAGTGGTTTTAAACAATGGGGTCTAATTAAGTGATAATGCCAGAGAAGCCGGTGTTTGGAGGATATATAGGCATGGGTGTTGTCTCGGGCCGGAAAACCGTGCCAATATATCCTTCAAACACCGGCTTCGAGGGCATTATCACTTTTATACAGTGGGTTACCAACATATTCAAATAATGATTGAAATAGTTTCATTAAAACATTTATTTTGATTAATTTATTCATACCATTTCATCCTTCCACGAGATAGTCCTGACACAAATCTAGGGTTGCCACCCAAGCCAGCTGGCCACAGACGCAACCCAGTCGTTAAGTATTTTTTGTTCTGTATGGATGCGACGCAATCGTTCTGGCTGGTAATGTTCTTATCTCTTGCTTGCTAGATAGCCAACTACAGCTAACTTACAGTCAGGTCAAACAGTGCAGCCAGAATAACAGCAATGTAGCTGCATTTGCATTCGTTTAAGCTGTTTTCTAGTAAAATGTGTTTGGATACGTTCATAAGAATGAGCTACTGATGTGCAATTTCACCTGGCATAGAAAATGTGCGCTCTTGTCAGGACACTGTTGTTCAGAGGAGCTAGCCAACAACACAGCTAACACAATCACTTCAAACTTTCACGCCTGCTCCTGCTCCCGCTCCCCCTCTCGGCACCAGGCTGCCCATCATTACACACACCTGTCACCGTCATTACGCACATCAGCCCTTATTGGACTCACCTGGACTCCTTCATGTTTTGATTGCCTTCCCTATATCTGTCTGTTCCTTTGTTTCATCCCCGTATCAGCATTATTGTCATTTTGTTTTCCCTTGTCCAGACGCTGTCCGTGTTCTGTTTCATGTCCGTTGTCCCATTAAATGTTCACTCTCTGTACTTGCTTCTCGTCTCCCAGCGTCGGTCCTTACACAAACTGAAGCTGGAAAGACTGCATACTAGCTGCATTTAGTTTTTCGTTTTGCCTGTTTTCTATTTTTTTGTATATATCCATAAAAATTATGCTGATTCATGATTTTGAACTGTCTGAGAAGAGCTGCCTGCCTGAGTGTGTCGTCCCGACTCCCGAACCCTACACGTTCATCACCCCTCTTCAAAGGGGGTGACACTCTAGACCCAAACTGGTACAGACCTATATCTATCCTACCCTGTCTTTCTAAGGTCTTCGAAATCCAAGTTAACAAACAGATTACCGACCATTTCGAATCCCACCGTACCTTCCCCGCTATGCAGTCTGGTTTCAGAGCTGGTCATGGGTGCACCTTAGCCACGCTCAAGGTCCTAAACGACATCATAACCGCCATCGATAAGAGACATTACTGTGCAGCCGTATTCATCGACCTTGCCAAGGCTTTCGACTCTGTCAATCACCAAATTCTTATTGGCAGACTCGACAGCCTTAGTTTCTCAAATGATTGCCTCACCTGGTTTACCAACTACTTCTCTGATAGAGTTCAGTGTGTCAAATCGGAGGGCCTGTTGTCCGGACCTCTGGGAGTCGCTATGGGGGTGCCACAGGGTTCAATTCTCGGGCCGACTCTCTTCTCTGTATACATCAATGATGTTGCTCTTGCTGCTGGTGATTCTCTGATCCACCTCTACGCAGACGACACCATTCTGTATACTTCTGGCCCCTCTTTGGACACTGTGTTAACTAACCTCCAGACGAGCTTCAATGCCATACAACTCTCCTTCCGTGGCCTCCAACTGCTCTTAAAGGCATGTAAAACTAAATGCATGCTATTCAATCGATCACTGCCCGCACCTGCTCGCCCGTCCAGCATCACTACTCTGGACGGCTCTGACTTAGGATACGTGGACAACTACAAATACCTAGGTGTCTGGTTAGACTGTAAACTCTCCCTCCAGACTCCCATTAAGCATCTCCAATCCAAAATTAAATCTAGAATCGGCTTTCTATATCGCAACAAAGCATCCTTCACTCATGCTACCAAACATACCCTCGTAAAACTGACCATCCTACCGATCCTCGACTTTGGTGATGTCATCTATAAAATAGCCTCCAACACTCTACTCATCCAATTGGATGCAGTCTATCACAGTGCCATCCGTTTTGTCACCAAAGCCCCATACACTACCCAACACTGCGACCTGTACGCTCTCGTTGGTTGGCCCTCGCTTCATACTCGTCGCCAAACCCACTGGCTACAGGTTATCTACAAGTCTCTGCTAGGTAAAGCCCCGCCTTATCTCAGCTCATTGGTCACCATAGCAGCACCCACTCGTAGCACGCGCTCCAGCAGGTATATCTCACTGGTCACCCACAAATCCAATTCCTCCTTTGGTCGTCTTTTCTTCCAGTTCTCTGCTGCCAATGACTGGAACGATCTGCAAAAATCTCTGAAGCTGGAGACTCATATCTCCCTCACTAGCTTTAAGCACCAGCTGTCAGAGCAGCTCGCAGATCACTGCACCTGTACATAGCCCATCTATAAACAGCCCATCTATCTACCTACCTCATCCCCATACTGTATTTATTCATTTATCTTGCTCCTTTGCATCTCAGTGTCTCTACTTGCACATTCATCTTCTGCACATCTACCATTCCAGTGTTTAATTGCTATATTGTAATTACTTCGCCACCATGGCCTATTTTTTGCCTTAACTCCCTTATCTTACCTCATTTGCACTCACTGTATATAGACTTTTTGTTTTCTTTTGTTCTACTGTATTATTGACTGTATGTTTTGTTTATTCCATGTGTAACTCTGTGTTGTTGTATGTGTCGAATTGCTATGCTTAATCTTGGCCAGGTCGCAGTTGCAAATGAGAACTTGTTCTCAACTAGCCTACCTGGTTAAATAAAGGTGAAATACAATTTTAAAAAACAAAAACAACAGGAACGCTGGGGATCGAATTTCAATATTGAAACAATGTTGCAAATGCTAGAGAGAGAGACCACAAGTTTTATACAAATCTCCGCTATTGAGTACCAATTGCTAGTATAAAATAAATGGGAGATAATGTCTAGATGCTTTTTACAGTGGAGATCAAGTTTATATATTGTCTGACTGACCAGTGGATTGCGCAGTGAGACGGAACAGAGTAAATAGGCATTTCAAGTCATAGCTTTAGCCGGGTGGTAAATTGTGGAATTGACACCAGCTGGAATGAGGTTTTAACCAATCAGTGTCCAGGATTAGACCCACCCGTTGTATAATTATCAATGATCCTCATAATTTTACCCCCAGCTATTTTGTGAATTCACATTCGCAATCGTGTTTAGTAATGACTTGACGCCGGAATTCAGATGTAAAAAAAAAAAAGAAGCTTTACAAGACAATAAATACGCTTTTATGGTCACTTACGTTTTATATTATGTGGTTCTTATGTGTGTGTGCACGTGCATGTGAGCTAGTGTGTGTGTGTGCTTGTGGTCAGGGTATCAAAAGGCTATGTGCGTGGTGTGTGAGAGAGAGAGGGAAAGATGAAAAAAGCAGATAGAAATAGAATAAAATGCTGACGTAACCATAGGCTTTGATTTAATCTGCGACAGTATGTAATCCTCATTTTATGAGATTTGAAGCCGTTCACAGCTATCTGATGGAGCGAGCACGTCCTCACACACTGGTCTCTAACTCCTTGATGGTTGATACACGTCTTAATGACATATTTCTAAAGATGTTACAGGAAATCAATAATAAATAAATAAATTGGTTAAAACCTCAAGCTTGACAGTTGAGTGGCTTTTCACTTCTGTTAGGTCACTGATAAGTATAAGCGCAGTTTCTGTCTGATTGAGTTTAAGTGAATCTTAAGAAACACAGAGGTAGTCTCTGGTTGTTTAGGAAGTGCGAGTTGTCACAGTTAGGACACAACGCACATGGGCACAGGGGACTATTTTTGTCTTGTAACTCTACACCAGGTACCCATGTTAAGAATATAAATAACCAGATTTTCTTAGGCACAGTGTCTGTTTACATTGAGCCGCTGCTGGCTGACTGGCTTATGTCAGGCGGAAGAGACTCTTCAACTTTCAAAGGTTGTTCATTGAATTACTTGGCAAATTCTCAGGACCAGGTACTGGCAAGTTCCTTTGCATCCTTGATTATCTCTATTGGATTCCGATAGTCACCTGTATCTCTCAGAAGAATAGGCTCTCCAATGCAACACAATTTGACTTGATCCACCTTGAGTGAAATTGACATTCTCTGGCGAGCTCAATAGCGGAGGTTCTTAAAAGTGGATAGCGCTAAAACAATGACGTCATATCTGAATTCCGATATTTTGATGTGCCTTTGCCACTGGCGCGTTTCAATTTTTGGGGGTAACATCTATTTGGCACTTTCTTCTGCTCCTCTTTTGTATAGCCTGAACCTGACTTGCTATGGATCAACACCAGGACTATATGAACAACGCCCCTAACACCTACAGCTACAACTCCGGGGACACCATGAGCGCTTCCTTAGCCGGCATGACCATCAACGACCTGCATCACCAGGAGAACGGGGTCCAGCTGGGGCACAGGAGCCCAGGGGATGGCCCCATGAAAGGTCAGCTATTATATCTATCTATCAGCCTGTAAAATAGGCTGCTAAACTAGCACAGAGCGTCAAAGCACACGCTTGCTCAATTAACCTCCAGATAGAAACAGAGGGATGTTTTATTGAGGGTATTGCTACTGCGGGGCCCAAAATAGCCTTAGAGGATGGGTGTGTAAAGGAGTTTGAAGGGTAAAAGAAAAAAGAATGTCTTCATTAAAACTGCACGAGCCAGAAAAGTGTGATCAGGGGTTACTTATTGTAGTCAGGAAGAACACAACAAATTACTTAATTTACACAGCTTATTTTTATAGCTTTATATAAGCAAATGGATTGGATCTGTGTGGGCGGAGTGGGCAGAGGGTAGCTTTGTAGTCAACAAGCATTATGCTAGCCACAAAAACGTGTCCAAGACTGCCAAATCTAGATGAATGTCTTGAATGATGGCCTTTTTTTCTCTCTAAAGTCACATGCCATTTCTTAGTCAAAATTCTCTGCAATGAGCGGGCCAAGAGGCTGAGGCTTTCTGATTGTTCTATTTTTTAAATCCCTTTACATAAAGCAAACAAAGCATGCTTGACTGGGCCTTCAGTCCCCAGATTGCAGCTGCACTTTCCCGCTCTCCCACTCTGCAATACAGGGATCTGGGTCAGGGCCTCAGAACGCTCCCTGCCCCTCCGTCCACCACCACTGTTACCAATTCATTCTTGTAAACAATCAAGCTTTCAGGACAGTACATAGATCCTTAACCTTTTGTAAAGGCACATTATTAATCAAATGGGCAGTCAATGGAAGGCTAAGACTAGGGAAGGAATGAGGAAATACAGTACAGTGGGGAAAGCCTTGGCTACAGGGAGGTTTGCCCCATGCCGTTTATGGCATATTGCAGTGCCTTCAGAAAGTAATCTTACAAAGTATGGATTAAATTGTAATTTTTTTGTCAACGATCTACACAAAATACTCTCATGTCAAAGTCGAAGACAAATTGTAATATTGGTAAAAAAATAAAAAAAATAAAACACTAATATACTGTATTTTGATTAGATACGTATTCAACCCCCTGAGTCAATACATGTTAGAATCAATTTTGTCAGCGATTACAGCTGTGAGTCTTTCTGGGTAAGTCTCTAAGAGCTTTGCACACCAGTATAGTACAATATTTGCACATTATTCTTTTAAAAATTCTTCAAGCTCTGTTGGTTGTTGATCATTTGTAGACAGCCATTTTCTCGTTTTGTTATAGATTTTCAAGCCGATTTCAGTCAAAACTGTAACTAGGCTACTCAGGAACATTCAATGTTGTCTTGGTAAGCAACTCCAGTGTATATTTGGCCTTGAGGTTTAGGTTAATGCCCTGTTTGTTTTGGAATATTTTTTATTCTGTACAGGCTCCCTTTTTTTCATACACAGGCTTCCTTTTTTTAACCAGTCTACCAATAGGTGTCCTTTGTGAGGCATTGGAAAACCTACCTGATCTTTGTGGTTGAATCTGTTTGAAATTCCCTGCTCGACTGAGGGACCTTCCAGATAATTGTACGTGTGGGGTACAGAGAGTCAATCAAAAACCATGTTAACCACTATTATCGCACACAGAGTAAGTCCATGCAACTTATTATGTGACTTGTTAAGCTCATTTTTACTCCTAAACTTATTTATGCATGCCATAACAAAGGGGTTGAATACTTATTGACTCAAAACATTTCAGCTTTTCATTTTTATTTAATTTATAAAAATCTTGAAAAACATAATTCCACTTTGACATTATGGGGCATTGTGTTTAGGCCAGTGACAAAAAAAATCAAAATGTAATCAATTTTAAATTCAGGCTGTAACACAACAAAATGTGGAAAAGATCAATTAGTGTGAATACTTTCTGAAGGCACTTTATCTAGAAAGGAGAGAAGAGCACAGTAGCTGTACTGGCAGACTACAGTCAGGGTCGCCAACCTTTCACAATGGGGTTGCTGTTGTGTTGCAACAAATGCAACAACAATGATGATAACCTTCTCTTTTTATTCCTGCTGTGCCCCCAAATGGCTGCTCTGCCCAAGTAGTACGTAGTCTAGCTTTCCCCAGTTTACAGCCCTCGCTAGTGCACTCGTTCTCCCCCTTCGCCCTTCCCCTTACCACTCGGACGAGCAGGAAGCTACACCGGTCTGAGTCAGGTTCCTACACAGAGCTTAACAGTACTTGCACCGACTGTACGGCACATAGTGAGTACACTCTACTAACTAGTAGTTACGGGAGACCACTGTGATTTGTTCGTAGTCATCTAGTGTAGATACTAAATATCGACTTCCCAACGGAGTCAAGCTTGTTTTGTGTAGTTTAGTGGTAGATGAGAACATGTCATTGGCAATTAGTGATAATTCTTAATGGTTAAAGAGATGGTTTTCACCCATTCAGCAATTTCCATTTTATTTCCAGACTGACTACTGCTAACTTAAATAATTGTCACTTATTTTTTGCGCTGAAATATGTTGGCAATTGATTGTTTGATGATGTAACAAGCTTGTTCATCGTGCGATAAGAGCTGAAGGAACAGGCGCCATTCTCTGAAAGGGGAATTATAGAGCTGGTCAACGGGTGCAACATTAAGCCTGGATTTAGGGACTAAACATTACAATAATACCCAATGGCTGGGTTTAAAATGTTGAAATAAAGGTATTTTGGATTTCATTTCACAGCGTTTGTTGACATTCACTACTTCCATAACCAGTGTTTGATGTGTGGAAAATGTGGATGAGGTTTTTCAGTACTACACACCATAAGCACTTGGGGCAAGGGCCATAGATAGATGACTGCTTGGCTTGGGGCCATCTACTAATGACGTGTCTATGCAGTTGTGTTCATTAGGCACCAAACGGACTGAAACAGCACGGACTACATGCACATGTCCAATATGAAACCGTAATTGAACATTTTCCCTTTCATAACCTTTTCCTACGGTGTGTCCTTCTGAACACGGCCCAGGTTACTAACCTAAAGCTTGCCTTTCTCTCCCAGTGGAGCCTGAGGAAGCCACACTAGAGGACAGAGCGGCTGAACCACAGTCTGAGCTCTCTGAACTGGAGAGCAACACCTGTGATGAGGAGGTGCAACTTAGCGCCTCTGGTGAGGAGGAGGTGCAACCTGGTATGCACCCACCACCACCACTGCACTTTGCATTCAGCTTTAATACCAATGTTTTTTCTATCCGTTTAAAAAATAAATAATCCTTCACTATGTACAGTACGTGTTTCTATGCAGGATACCATTTTAATATTGCTAAACTATTAATTTGTATCATTTTAATATTGCTAAACTATTCATTTGTTTCAGAGCCATAACCCCCAAAAAAGCTTGTTTTTGGTTTGCAGACTTTATTTTCCTTTACAAATGTATGACAACTTATATGACTAACCTTTGCTTTCTTCTCAGTGTGATTGATTGTGTCTGGATCTGTGTTTTAGTTTTTCGCTTCTGATCAACTGTCATAAGAAGCAGAATGTTATTTATTATTAATAATCCATGACATGCCCAACCAGGTTTCTGACCTAAAGTGTGCATTTCTCTCCCAGTGGAGCCTGAGGAAGCCAGGTCAAAAGACAGGGTGACTGAACCACAGTCTGAGCTTTCTGAACTGGAGAGCATCTGTGATGAGGAGGTGCACCATTGCACCTCTGGGGAGGAGGTGCAACTTGGTATGCACCCACCACCAGAACCACCACTGTCTTTTGCATTAAACTTTTCTAATGTTGTTATTTTATGTTAATCTCTGGTTCTGCCCCTCCTTTGTACGTAACATAATTATATTATGTACTGTATCAGCTTAATATTGTTTTAACTATTTGTTGGTTTCAGAGCCACAACCTGAAGAGAGTTAGTTTTTTGGTTGGCTTTTGTCGTAACATAATTATATTATGTACTGTATCAGCTTAATATTGTTTTAACTATTTGTTGGTTTCAGAGCCACAACCTGAAGAGAGTTAGTTTTTTGGTTGGCTTTTGTTAATGCTTACTTTAATGTTATTTCTGGGTTAACCTTTTTTTCCCTTTTGTCTTTTATGAATCACTCTTAATTATCTTAATACTTACTTCTCTCATTAATTTTCCCCAGTGCATTTGGTTTTGTGTGTGTGGTCAAGTTTGTAGCAGACTAATAACAAAGCATAACTTTTCCCCTGGTCCATACACAATACCATTGCTACAGTATCTCAACTAGAATTACTGTCAGAAGTGGGATCAAAACACACGCCTCCATTCTGAAACCAGATAGAAACCGGATATGTTACACATAGCATTATGGGTATTGTAGTACACTGTTACATGTTACATAGCCCAAGAGAAAAGGGAAACAGCAGGTTGAAAGGACCCTGTGATATGTTAAACAGATCAGGAGCCTCCCGATATGGAGAATGCCACAATAATGGAGAACACAGTTGCTGTCCTGCCAGAAGGAAAGCCAGGTTAGGTGTCATGTTGGACCATGATTTTTCAATGAAAACAGTGTGTCAGGCTCAGCATCTCCCACATCTAGCAATACCTATAACCACCCACACACACAGCTGGATTTAGATATGGATTGTTTAATCAAATTACTTTGTTTTGATGTATGTGAAAAAGGCTGAGGTAAAGATGAGTTGCTGTGGCTTTTGTGCATTAAGCAAAAACTGTATGCATGGTGTAAAGTAATCTAGGCTGCTTTGCTTTCTTTGCAGTGGCGTGGTTCTTTTGGATGTTATGCACTGTAGCATGTCATGTGTTTGACAAGACCTAATAGTTGGATCCTCTTTTTGTTTCTCTGCACTGCCTCGCCGTGTTTGAACAGCAACTGGAGGAACAGCCTCAACAGGTATTTTGGTCGATCACACTGTGGACAATGTTTGCAAACACTTTGGGTATATCTTAGATAAAGTCCAGATCACTATTTTATGATATTAGCCATAGCTGTTACAATACTATTGTTGCCAAAGTACTCAATAAAATACAGTAATATAAACTGCTATGATACATGTTTAAAAGAATATGATGGTTGTTTAAAAGTTCTCAGCATAATTAGACTTATTTTTTTAAAGGCATATTTTGGAATTAAATATGCACCATTCAGTGTGTATGACAGCATATCATCCCAGCACATCTCACAGTTATGTTTACATTTGTCTCATAGTCATCTGTTGTCAATCTTTTCCATTGATCCAATTGTGAAGCATTTTGTCCATCTTTTACGTCATTATTGTTAATGTAAGTTGTTATGTGCATTTCATAAAGCCATTCTATCCATTCCGCACTTTTCATAGCTGCTGGACAGACACAGAGAGCGTCCTGTGACTTCTTCCACGACACCATTATAAACACAAAAACATCATTAAAAAAAAACTTTTCTGTGGTGTTCTCCAAATCGTGACTATGTAGTTCACTGTCAAATTAATTTCTCTTTTCTTCTCAAATAACATTTTAACGGGGAGACGGAAACGAGTGGAGTAAATTCACAATTAAATCTGCCTTTCAAAAAAACTAGAGGCACCTGGTGTGGGAATCCTCAGTGGATTTGTGTTGACGCCGCCTAATGGATCGGAAGCTGCTGAAGACACAGAGATTGGGGCAGGACTTGGCTTCAAGACCTTGGGAGCTTTCTGTTCTCTGGACTCTGAAGATGCAGACTCAGAGGGGGCACAGGGGGGAGGGGACTTTGGGAAGAAGTTGAGTAACTCTTTATGGACCTCTGGAGACCATACCCAGGGGTCAGAGGGGAGAGGGGCCCTCCCATCCGCCAAGGGGGTCAGTCCAGATTCTCAGAGAGCGGTCAGTCTTGATGCACCTGAGTGCTCCTCTGGGCAGAGTGATCCGCTGGGTACTTCTTTAGTCCGCAGCACAGCCTTTGAGGACCTCACCTCCGTTGAAGAGAATAGATTGTGGGTAGATGAAGACCAGGGTCTAAGGATTTCAAAAGAAGCCAGAAAACAAGGACTGACTTTCGATTATGCCGAGTCTCTCCAACAGGCTGCTGCTGCTTCTAATACTGGATCTAAGGAGTTTGTGCCAGGAAGCCCTGATTCCTTTCCGGTTCACAGTCCGTCCTCTTCCCACTTTTTTCTGGAAAACTCTGTACCAGTGGACAAAAGCCCCAGACATTATTCAGAACATCTCCAGGAGGTACATGACGCTGTCTCATCAGCTTTAAAGGACACTGCCCATTTTGATGTGGACAACCAGCTGGAGCGACAAATAGAGCCACAGGTCAATGGAAACATGGCGTCTTCTGATAGTGACAAACATTTGACAGCAGTACTATCTGACATAGGTGTAATTAACCCTGTTTTAGAATTAGAAAGAGCAAGCTATATGTCCATACCGGATTTCGTTGAGGATCCCAAGACGAGAGATGCTGTACAGTCCACCAAGACCACAAGCGAACTCCAGAAAACTCCTCAAAGTTCTCCCGCAAGAAAGTCATTGGTCCCGGTTGCTATATACAAAGGTCTGTTTGCAGTTCTATTCACCAAATCCCAAACTCAATCTTCTTCAGTTAATTTCATCCTCTTTATTTTACAAAACAGCTACCGTATGCTATGCAGCATTCGCTCCCCTGAAAATGCGCTATGGAACTTCACGTTTGGCTGAGGATAAGCTTGTCGTCCTCCCTCCCTTCCCTTTGTTTTTGTTTCCTCCTGTCCGTCTTGCTCTTTCTGCTGGCCTTGCAGACCCAAAATCCACTACGGTTTACGGATCTCGCAAATGCTTTTGTGTGTTTCCAGTCAACAAGTCCTGTGTGTTACAGTCACTATGCATGTTTTTGAGAGTTCCACGTCTTTGTGATTGTCTTTCATTTGGTCTCCACTTCCCTATGCACACATACATACAACGGAACATGTCGATGGCCTCTCGAAGTTTGTTCACTCGGTGAGCTAAAAAAAAAGGGCAATAGATATTTTTGTCTGAAGAGTCCAATATGCTAAATGTCTGTTTCCCCCTTTTCCACCACAGCTCAAGCAAAGATTGAAAACGACAATGCTGATAAGAAGGTAGGCAACTTATCCCATAGCAGTACACATGGACAATGCTACAAATGTCTTCTTAATTTGTCATTGAAAACCTTTTTTGAAATCCTATTTCCTTATCAGTATGAACCTTGAACTCATACTGTTCATTTGTGAATCCATGCCTGTTTCATGACATTTCTTCATTTACTTTCAAGGTATTCAAAAACATTTTTTTTACACTCATTGCTTCCAATCATACAAAGACAACCAAAACTGCCACCAAAGCTAGACCCACATCTGCCCTTAAAAGACCCTCCCCAGTCAACAGAACCAGAAATGGGCCCACCTCAGTACCCACTAGAGCCAGCAGTGTAGGGGCCAGGCAGCCCCGTGTAAGTATGGCACAAGCCTGCACACGGCTGAGAGTGGTACAACCCATGCACCCCTGCATACGGCTGATAGTGGTGCAGGCTAGACCTTAACACAGCCTAACAAACAGCATTGTTTTCCTGTGCATCAATTGAAGCCAACACTCACTAACTCCCAGTCTTGCCTTTTTTCGATTGTAACCCCTTATGATTGTAAGGGTGTGTTTGAAGGTTTTCAAAATATACATTAGATGAAATGGGGCCCACACTCTGGATTGCTCAATACTTAATAGGTGCAACTGTATTGCTAATTGCTAAACATACATCCATCATTCATAGTTAAAGGTTGAAGAAAAAACATGTTTTTCCATGATATCATTGTTAGTTACAGTTGAAGTCGGATGTTTACATACACCTTAGCCAAATACATTTAAACTCAGTTTTTCACAATTCCTGACATCTAATCCAAAGTAAAAATTCCTTGTCTTAGGTCAGTTAGGATTACCACTTTATTTTAAGAATCTGAAATGTCAGAATAATAGTAGAGAGAATTATTTAGTTCAGCTTTTATTTCTTTCATCACATTCCCAGTGGGTCAGAAGTTTACATACACTCAATTAGTATTTGGTAACATTGCCTTTAAATTGTTTAACTTGGGTAAAACATTTCGGGTAGCCTTCCACAAGCTTCCCACAATAAGTTGGGTGAATTCTGTCCCATTCCTCCTGACAGAGCTGGTGTAACTGAGTCAAGTTTGTAGGCCTCCTTGCTCGCACACGCTTTTTCAGTTCTGCCCACACATTTTCTATAGGATTGAAGTCAGGGCTTTGTGATGGCCACTCCAATACCTTGACTTTGTTGTCCTTAAGCCATTTTGCCACAACTTTGGAAGTATGCTTGGGGTCATTGTCCATTTGGAAGACCCATTTGCGACCAAGCTTTAACTTCCTGACTGATGTCTTGAGATGTTACTTCAATATATCCACATAATTTTCCTTTCCTCATGAAGCCATCTATTTTGGGAAATGCACCAGTCTCTCCTGCAGCAAAGCACCCCCACAACATGATGCTGCCACCCCCGGGATTCACGGTTGGGATGGTGTTCTTCGGCTTGCAAGTCTTCCCCTTTTTCCACCAAACATAACGATGGTCATTATGGTCAAACAGTTCTATTTTTGTTTCATCAGACCAGAGGACATTTCTTCAAAAAGTACGATCTTTGTCCCCATGTGCAGTTGCAAACCGTAGTCTGGCTTTTTTATGGTGGTTTTGGAGCAGTGGCTTCTTCCTTGCTGAGCGGCCTTTCAGGTTATGTCGATATAGGACTCGTTTTACTGTGGATATAGATATTTTTGTACCTGTTTCCTCCAGCATCTTCACAAGGTCCTTTGCTGATGTTCTGGGATTGATTTGCACTTTTTGCACCAAAGTACGTTCATCTCTAGGAGACAGAACGCGTCTCCTTCCTGAGCGGTATGACGGCTGCGTGGTCCCATGGTGTTTATACTTGCGTACTATTGTTTGTACAGATGAACGTGGTACCTTCAGGCATTTGGAAATTGCTCCCAAGGATGAACCAGACTTGTGGAGGCCTACAATTGTTTTTCTGAGGACTTGGCAGATTGTCAAGCAAAGAGGCACTGAGTATTAAGGTAGGCCTTGAAATACATCCACATGCACACCTCCAATTGACTTAAATTATGTCTATTAGCCTATCAGAAGCTTCTAAAGCCATGACAACATTTTCTGGAATTTTCCAAGCTGTTTAATGGCACAGTTAACTTAGTGTATGTAAACTTCTGACCCACTTGAATTGTGATACAGTGAATTATAAGTGATATAATCTGTCTGTAAACAATTGTTGGAAAAATATCTTGTGTCATGCACAAAGTCTGTCCTAACCGACTTGCCCAAACTATAGTTTGTTAACAAGAAATTTGTGGAGTGGTTGAAAAACAAGTTTTAATGACTCCAACCTAAGTGTATGTAAACTTCAGACTTCAACTGTACGTGTGTGTGGTGCATATGTGTTTGTCCATGTGTTGTGCGTGCCCGTGTCAATGTGTCCACTTCCTGTCCCTGGTCTCAACCTCTCTCTCAGGGACCTGCAGCTCTCACTGTAAAGTAGATTGGAGAGGGAGTTAACTCCTTTTTAGGGGTTCATCTTTTTTTACAATAGTTCAATCTGATGTATATGCAGGGGTGAAAGTGGATTAGTATTTTACATTTCTTTAATGTAATTTCTTACCGGTACAGGACACCCAAGTGCGCTCATGCATTTTTTTCAATACTACAAAAATTACAGGGTAGCTTACTCTGCTGACACTGTCACGGATACCTGTTGCTCATTCCGTGCAACGGTTCCAGAGGTCTACGCTACCGGCTGAACTGTCTCATTAGCACACCTGATTCCTATTCCCCTGATTAGTAATTGTATATATGTGCCCTCTGTTCACCATTGTCTTGTCGGTTATTGTTCCCATGTCGGTTGGTCTGTGAGTACCTATGCTTTGCTTTTTCGGCTTTTGCGCTCCGTGTATTGTGCACTTGTTATTACGGGTCTCATCCCGTGTAGTGTATTGCGGGTCTCGTTTCATGTATTTATTCGAGGTTTTACCTCGTGCTTTTGTTTTGGGTTACATCCCTGTCTTTTTGTATACGTGTTTGTTTTGGGCTTCGTCCCCGTGCCTTTTCATGGCATGTTGTATATTTTGGGTGGAGTATTAAACCCCTCAATTACGAATTCCTGCGCCTGTCTCCAATCATTTATACAACATGACAAAATAACCAACCCTAAATGGAGACAGTGGGAATGGCCCGTCTGACCACGCTGCAACTAGCCCGTCCCACGCCGCCGCAACTTCGGCAGTTGCAACTGTCCCTGACCGACACGCACCGCATTCCTGTGGTTGTCCTCGAGGCCGGTGTCGTCCCACTGCTGGTGCAGTGCGTCGGGAGGAGTACGCCCAGAGGAGCGGTGCTGGGTTCCTGCGGTGGAAATCCCTGGACGCTTCGCTGACCAGGGATTTCCACTAGCGGCGCCCTGACCGACCCACACCGCATCCCTGGGGTCGTCCCCGAGGCCAGTGTTGTTCCGCATCTGGTGCAGTGCAGGTTTAACCTCGCTCTTTTGTTTGGGTTACATCCCTGTGTTTTTGTATACATGTTTGTTTTGGCCTTCGTCCCCGTGCCTTTTCATGGCATGTTGTATATTTTGGATGGAGTATTAAATCCCCCTATTACGAATTCCTGCGCCTGTCTCCAATCATTTATATAATGTGACAGACACTGACAAACAGATCAATAAAAATGATGTTGTCTGATCCATATAATCGGCCTATGAAAAGGGGAGACATAAATACAATATGACGTCCATCTAACCTGGACGAGGAAATTATTGTCCAAAAACAAACAAGTGGCACCGACCTAATGATAAACAGTGAATATGTGTCATGCGGAATGACGCTGGAGAGACGAAGCAGGTACGGGGAGTAACATTTAATAAATACAGACATAGAACGAGACAGGAACAGCGTCAGCAAACAGAAACTAATGACAAAAAACAATTAATGCAGCAGCGGGGAACAGAGCTGGGGAACTGACAAATATAGGGGAGGAAATAACAGGTGATAAGTGAGTCCAGGTGAGTCCAATAACGCTGATGCGAGTGACGAGGGAAGTCAGGTGTGCATGATGGATGGCAGGAGTGTGTGATGCAGGGTAATCTGGTGCCCTCAAGCGCCAGGGGAAGGGAAGAGCGGGAGCAGACGTGACAGCACCCCTCCCTCTTGGGAGGCCACCCGGCGTCCCACCTGGGCGAATCGAAAAGCCGACGAACCGGCAGGAGCGTGAGAGCCTGACGATCCGGCTGAGGAAGCCCGAAGATCCAGTTGAGCGTGACGTGGGATGGAAACCTGCCGAGCCACCTGAGGCAACGAAACCTCTTGAGGCAGCCAGGGTGTGAAAGCCCGACGGACTGGCTGAGGTACCCCCGGTTCCATCGGCGGCGGAATCCACCCCGACGTCATGAACTTAAAAAAAACGGTTGGGCGCACAAAAACTGACGATCCGGCTGAGGCCCGACGTGGGATGGGCACCATCCGAACCAACCGGGGCAAGGAAACCTCTCGAACGAGCTAGGGCATGGAAGTCCAACGAGCTGGCTAGGCATCCCCGCGACCCAGAGCCGCTGCCACCATTCCAACCCGGAACGCCAGTACTCCCCGATGCTTTGTATGTTGGCTGCTGCATTCTGTCACGCGGAATGACGCTGGAGGAACGAAGCAGGTACGGGGAGTAAACATTTAATAAACAACTGACATAGATGAGACAGGAACAGCGTCAAGAACTAAATACAAAGACATAAGGCAATCAATGCAGCAGCCAACATACGAAGCATCGGGGAGTACTGGTGTTCCGGTTGGAATGGTGGCAGCGGCTCTGGGTCGCCACCGATGGAACCGGGAAAGCCTAGCCAGCTCATCGGGCTTTCATGCCCTAGCTGGCTCGAGAGGTTTCCTTGCCCCGGTTGGCTCGGAAGGCGCCCATCCCAAGTCGGGCCTCAGCCAGATCGTCAGTTTTTGTTCGCCCAGATAGTCCAGGAGTTTGTCTTTTGTTTTGTTGGTGACGTCGGGGTGGATCCCTCCGCCGGTGGAACCGGGGATGCCTAGCCAGCTCGTCGGGCTTCCATGCCCTAGCTCGTTCCAGAGGTTTCCTTGCCCCGGTTGGCGCCCATCCCACGTCGGGCCTCAGCCGGATCATCAGTTTTTGTGCGCCCAACCGGTCCAGGAGTGTTTTGTTGTGTTGTTTGTTTAGTTTGTGTCCTTTTGAGTCTTTTCTTTACAGCAATAGACTTTTGCTTTCCAAACAGTTTTTCCGTGATTGTATTTTTAAATATTGCAGTATGCCTGGTCTGAGTAGGTCTCTCTGCTTGCCACTGACAGTCGCGATGTAACAATCATCTATTTGGTATTTGCAGTGCGCGCTGCCCAAATTGCAGACCCTTCTGACTGCGATTTAAAACAATCCACAGATACATTTTTTTAGAAGCTAATGATCCTCTGTGGCCAAATAATGCTTTCTGATGGAGTAGCCTATTTCAAATTGTTTGTATATATTTCTGTATAGACGGGAGTAAGCTAACTAGGCTATATAATCTTGGCAATTGAATTCAATTTACTTTAGGGACACGCTGCCTATGCCTTTTAACCTGTTTGGGGTGCAGCCCGACACCGGTACACTTATGACAACATCCAGCTCAAGTGCAGGGTGCGAAATTCAAAAGATATTTTTTTTAAATATTTAACTTTCACACATTAACAAGTCCAATACAGCATATGAAAGGTACACATCTTGTGAATCAAGCCAACATGTCCGATTTTTAAAATGTTTTACAGGGAAGACAAAATATGTAAATCTATTAGCTAACCACGTTAGCAAAAGACACCACTTTTCTTACTCCATCAGTTTTTTACTCCATCAGTAGCTATCACAAATTCGACCAAATAAAGATATAAATAGCCACTAACCAAGAACCAACTTCATCAGATGACAGTCTGATAACATATTTATTGTATAGCATATGTTTTGTTCGAAAAATTTGCATATTTCAGGTATAAATCATAGTTTACATTTCAGCTACAATCAGAAATTGCACCGAAAGCAGCCATAATATTTACAGACACCAACGTCAAATACCTAATTACTCATCATAAAACATTTCTGAAAAATACATAGTGTACAGCAATTGAAAGACAGGCATCTTGTGATTCCAGACAATATTTCCGATTTATTAAATGTTTTACAGCGAAAACAAAATGTAGCGTTATATTAGCGTAGCCACAATAGCCAGAAACACTTGGGCGCCCACGACCAGTTCACATGCACGACAGATATTAGAAATAGCATCATAAAATGTTTCTTACTTTTGGTGATCTTCCGTCAGAATGTTGGACAAGGTGTCCTTTGTCCAGAACAGTCGTTGTTTGGATCTGGAACGGCAAATTTCCCTCTTCATTTAGCATGGGCACTTGCCAAGTGCTACGGATCTCTCCAACGTCAACAAAGTCAGAGAACGGAACACGGCAAAACTCCCGAAAAAATGTAAATAATCTGATTAAACTATATTGAAAAAACATACTTTACGATGATATGGTCACATGTATCAAATAAAATCTAAGACGGAGATGTTAGTCGTCCATAACGAGAGCAAAACAGAAGGCAAATCCATGTCCTCTTTCGCGCGCTCCAGAAACAGGAAGTGGACGGTCACGTCAAACAAAGAGCTTTAATTCCACCTCAGACCAAGATAAACACGAAATGTTTTCTCTCACCGCCTCTTGACAACCAGGGGAAGGTGTATGAAGTGTATGTAGACTCTTACGTATCATGCCCATGTATAGGCAGGAAGTTGAACAGAGCATCGATTTCTGACATTCCACTTCCTGGTCAGGAAGTGTGCTGCAGAATGACTTCTGTTTCACTCAGAGAAATAATTCAAACGGTTTTAGAAACTAGAGAGTGTTTTCTATCCAATAGTAATAATAATATGCATATTGTACGAGCAAGAATTGAGTACGAGGCCGTTTGAAATGGGCACGATTTAACTGGCTACTCAATACTGCCCCTTGCAGCCATAACAGGTTCATGTGGCATAAACACAACCAGTCATGATGTTTTCATCTGATTGTCAAACATTCACTTAACAAAGGCGCTCCTGTAGGCTACCTACGCACATTCGTTCACTCACCAAAGTATTTCAGCATCCAAAACTCAAATATGCACTGTGCTCCCGCAATTTGATGAATGAAAATAGACATCTGTTACAAAACACCTAGTGTAGTGTAATGAAATTCTGACATTGTCATTATGCCTACACTTGTAGCCTGAATTGATGCATCCACAGTTGTCCAAGTGCGCCTCGATCTCTGCCATTCATCTCCGCCTTGTCCGCATGCACGTCTCGGCCACTCATCTCATCTCGGCCACTCATTTTTTGGGGCACGTTGTATTAATTGTGGTAGGCTCACGTTTTACCGCCGTATCCCCACTATTTATTTTACCGGGTCGCCGTACGTTATTGGAGCTACTAGCCACAGCATCGTCAGACTGAATCGGGATGGGTGTATATGAAGGATCAGAACCCTGAATGGACCTTTGGTCCTGGTTAAAGTTCTGACTAGTGATCCGGTCCTGGTTGGATCCAGGGACAGACACATCCTTAAGTTTAAAGCGGTACAGAAGGCCCAGTAGAATGAGGAGAATGATGACGAAACTCAGTCCTACCATTCTCTTATGCACTCTGGACATACTTTAGTAGTACCAACTTGCCAACGGCCATCAGGTCCTAATGGCCTGGTACTCAGGACTCTATTGTCCCTCTAACCACTTTGACATCAATGGAAATGCAATCGAAAATAACATCAAACACATCATCAGAACATCATGCATTTAAAACTCACCTCAACGTGGTGATTAATTTGAAGAAAGAAGTAGTAACAGCAGGTTGATACTGAGTAAAACGCGGTCGTTCTGGATGTTGTTTCGAAGCGTAATAACAAACTGGACAGCTTTCTAAGGTGATGATTAATTCAAAACACTCATATGCATATCAGAGCTTATGCATATGCATAGGGTTATGAGCCCAATCCCGAACTACCCATGGCAGAAAAACATAAAACAAAACTGCTTTAAGATGTCTTTGGTACATAATTAGTCTAGTCCATACTCCAAAATGAAACAAATTTGAGTAATTGACTTTGAGTGTGGACTGTATTATTATTATTTATTTTTTTCTTGTTCACCTTTATTTAACCAGGTAGGCTAGTTGAGAACAAGTTCTCATTTACAACTGCGACCTGGCCAAGATAAAGCAAAGCAGTGTGACACAGACAACAACACAGAGTTACACATGGATTAAACAATAAACAAGCCAATTGTTACGGCAGATTTCCTCCTCTTCATCTGAAGAGGAGGTGTAGGGATCGGACCAAAACGCAGAGTGGAAAGTGTCCATGTTTTATTAAGAAATAAACTGAACACTACACGAAACAAAATAACAAAGAGAATCTATCCGAAGAACAGTCCCGTGTGGCACGAACACTGACACGAAATACAAACACCCACAAACCACACGTGAAACCCCGGCTGCCTAAGTATGATTCTCAATCAGGGACAACGATTGACAGCTGCCTCTGATTGAGAATCATACCAGGCCGAACACAAAAAACCCAACAATGAAAACACACATAGACAACCCACCCCAACTCACGCCCTGACCATACTAAATAAATACAAACTAAGGGAAAATAAGGTCAGGAACGTGACATAACCCCCCCCTTAAGGTGCGAACTCCGGGCGCACCACCTAAAACCCTAGGGGAGGATCTGGGTGGGCGTCTGTCCGCGGTAGCGGCTCTGGCGCGGGACGTGGACCCCACTTCAAAAATGTTTTTGTCCGCCTCCTTAATCGCCCCCGTGGCCTTTTATGAGCGGCGATCCTCGCCGCCAACCTTGGCCTGGGAACCCTAGCCATGGGTCCCGAATGCACGGGGAATTCCGGCAGCGCCGGACAGGCGGGAGACTCCGGCAGCGCTGGAGTGAAGGACGCCTCCGGCAGCTCCAGAGTGAAGAGCGATTTTGGCATCGCCTGGCTGACTGCAGGCTCTGGCGGATCCTGGCTGGCTGGCTCTGGCCGCTCCTGGCTGGCTGGCTCTGGCAGCTCCTGGCTGGCTGGCTCTGGCAGCTCCTGGCTGACTGGCGGCTCTGGCAGCTCCTGGCTGACTGGCGGCTCTGGCAGATCCTGGCTGACTAGCGGCTCTGGCAGATGCTGGCTGACTGGCAGCTCTGGCAGATCCTGGCTGACTGGCGGCTCTGGCAGCTCCTGGCTGGCTGGCTCTGGCAGCTCCTGGCTGGCTGGCTCTGGCAGCTCCTGGCTGGCTGGCTCTGGCAGCTCCTGGCTGGCTGATTCTGGCAGCTCCTGGCTGGCTGACGGCACTGGCAGGTCCTGTCTGGCAGACGGCTCTGGCTGCTCCTGTCTGGCGGACGGCTCTGGCTGCTCCTGTCTGGCGGACGGCTCTAGCTGCTCCTGTCTGGCGGACGGCTCTGGCTGCTCCTGTCTGGCGGACGGCTCTGGCTGCTCCTGTCTGGCGGACGGCTCTGGCTGCTCCTGTCTGGTGGACGGCTCTAGCGGCTCGGGACAGACGGGCAGCTCTGACGGCTCGGGACAGACGGACAGCTCTGACGGCTCGGGACAGACGGACAGCTCTGACGGCTCGGGACAGACGGGCAGCTCTGACGGCTCGGGACAGACGGGCGGCTCAGATGACGCTGGGCAGGCAGGCAACTCAGACAGCGCTGGGCAGGCAGGCAGTTCAGACAGCGCTGGGCAGGCAGGCAGTTCAGGCAGCGCTGGGCAGGCAGGCAGCTCAGACAGCGCTGGGCAGGCAGGCAGTTCAGACAGCGCTGGGCAGGCAGGTACACCTGTAGGGAGGAGACGGAGAGACAGCCTTGTGCGGGGGGCTGCCACCGGAGGACTGGTACGTGGAGGTGGCACCGGATATACCGGACCGTGAAGGAGGACACACGCTCTTGAGCACCGAGCCTGCCCAACCTTACCAGGTTGAATGGTCCCCGTAGCCCTGCCAGTGCGGCGAGGTGGAATAGCCCGCACTGGGCTATGCTGGCGAACCAGGGACACCATTTGTAAGGCTGGTGCCATGTACGCCGGCCCAAGGAGACGCACTGGAGACCAGATGCGTTGGGCCGGCTTCATGACACCCGGCTCGATGCCCAACCTAGCCCTACCAGTGCGGCGAGGTGGAATAGCCCGCACTGGGCTAAGCACGCGTACTGGGGACACCGTGCGCCCCACCGCATAACACGGTGTCTGACCAGTACGACGCCCTCTCACTCCACGGTAAGCACGGGGAGTTGGCTCAGGTCTCCTACCCGGCTTAACCACATTCCGCGTGTGCCCCCCCCCCCCCCCCCCCCCCAAGACATTTTTGGGTCTGACTCTCGGGCTCCCAACCGCGTCGCCGCGCTGCCTCCTCATACCAGCGCCTCTCTGCCTTCGCTGCCTCCAACTCTGCCTTGGGACGGCGATATTCCCCTGGCTGAGCCCAGGGCCCTTTGCCGTCCAGGATCTCTTCCCAAGTCCAGGAGTCCTGGGTTTTTGACCGCTGCTGCTGCTGTTGCTGCCCTTTTCCACTCTGCTTGGTCCTTTGGTGGTGGGTGTTTCTGTTACGGCAGATTTCCTCCTCTTCGTCTGAAGAGGAGGTGTAGGGATCGGACCAAAACGCAGAGTGGAAAGTGTCCATGTTTTATTAAGAAATAAACTGAACACTACACGAAACAAAATAACAAAGAGAATCTACCCGATGAACAGTCCCGTGTGGCACGAACACTGACACGAAATACAAACACCCACAAACCACACGTGAAACCCCGGCTGCCTAAGTATGATTCTCAATCAGGGACAACGATTGACAGCTGCCTCTGATTGAGAATCATACCAGGCCGAACACAAAAAACCCAACAATGAAAACACACATAGACAACCCACCCCAACTCACGCCCTGACCATACTAAATAAATACAAACTAAGGGAAAATAAGGTCAGGAACGTGACACCAATAGCACAATAAACAAGTCAATGACACAGTAGAAAAAATAAAGTCTATATACAGTGTGTGCAAAAGGCATGAGGAGGTAGGCAATAAATAGGCCATAGGAGCGAATAATTACAATTTAGCAGATTAACACTGGAATGATAAATGATCAGATGATGATATGCAAGTAGAGATACTGGTGTGCAAAAGAGCAGAACAGTAAATAAAATAAAAACAGTATGGGGATGAGGTAGGTAGATTGGGTGGACTATTTACAGATGGACTATGTACAGCTGCAGCGATCGGTTAGCTGCTCAGATAGCAGATGTTTAAAGTTGGAAAGGGAAATAAAAGTCTCCAACTTCAGCGATTTTTGCAATTCGTTTCAGTCACTGGAAGGAAAGGTGGCCAAATGAGGTGTTGGCTTTGGGGATGATCAGTGAGATATACCTGCTGGAGCGCGTGCTACGGGTGGGTGTTATTATCGTGACCAGTGAACTGAGATAAGGCAGCGCTCTACCTAGCATAGACTTATAGATGACATACTGGATGGACTGGTTACCTTATACTACGTTCCAAAATGTCTATCCACTAGTCTCTGAGAAAGTATGTCCCTAGGTGATGCTGTTGGTTAATTGATTGTGCAGAGCGGCTATCAGTTAGCCTACAATTTTAGTGCATTTTTATTTGATTTTGAATAGCCTAGTATATAATATATTTTCATTATTAATTGGTTACATATTACCTTTAGCTATACAGAATATCTCACCACCGTGCGTTTCCATCTCCTCCTCTCTCCTTTATTCCTGTCTCGAGTGTGCAGAGTGGCTGTCAACAGTTTAGTGAAATATGTTTCATTGCGAAAACATGTTACTATTGATGTTCTCGAACAGATTTCACTTGGTTTCCCAAATTAAGCACTGGGTAGCTGCAGGAACAGGCTTGAAATAAGTGAAATAAGTGTTCTTCTATGTATTTCTCAGCTGCTCATATTAAGCACATGCTCCACTATAAAACCGAAGTAGCCTACCCCGCATCATTAAAAAATATGTTTTGATTTCTAAGACATTGTAAGGTTTGTATCATTCACCACTAAAGTTGCCAAATAACTCTAAATCTAGCATTTAGGATCTGTTTCAAATTACACCCGACATAATATGTACACTCACTCCAGGAAAAATATCCTTTCTGTATTCTTCTCAATATAAAACGATATAATATAAAATAATGGCACAGGACTTAGAAGCATATCTTGTCAGCTAAATGAACATGCCTGCAGCCTATGACATGGTGCATTGCCAGATAACATACAGTAGGCCAACTCATATTCTGTTTTTCTGAAATAAATTTTCTTCAAATCATAATGTTTCTTTAGACCTGACTCAAATAAATAATGGATTTATTGTGATTGTATATTCAGTTGATTTATTATACTTTTTTTAAATGAAGGTGTTACAGCGGCTTGTGTGGAGGCCTGGTGATGCTAAATATGTGTATGTTAATTAACTGTCATTTACCGTGAGACCGGCAGTCTTTTGTGACAATAACCCGCTGAAAAATTGTTGATACAGTTGTTGGTTACCTAGCTAGCTAATTTTAGCCATATTAGCATTGATATGAAATCAGTGAAAACACCTCAAAACAAGACATGTTATCCAAGAACAAGATGAAACTAGCTGAAACTAGTCACTTACGATTCCCCACATTGCAGTTTCTTGCCATTGTTGGTAGCTATCTTGCCATCCAGAATCACAACAACTCACAGACTTTTGCCCCGTTGAAGCGTGCGCATAGGTTTCGTGACGTTGTCAGCTAACCCATCTATACCTTTTAATACTTCCAGTATGAGTCTCCTCCTCCCTGTATGTCACATTTTAGAGGGACAGTCTGTTGAATATCTGTGGCCAGTTATGATGCAGGGTGACAACAGCCTTGAGTGTGTCCAGAGTAGATGTGTATGCTCACTAAGAGTAGCGGAGCGAAGTGTGTTCCATCTTGCCGTGCCAAATCAAATCAAATCAAATTTTGAGTAACTGTTAGCCCACTTTAACGACTTCCTGTGTACTGACACTCTGATCCGTGCCTCAATCAATCACAACACAGCCATTTCTGAGAAACAAGCCCTTGCACAGTTTCACTGTCACACATTCAGTACTATGAATTATGTATACAAATTATGTATACAAGGCTGCAGTGAACAGGAAGTAAGGTAGGAGAGCTGTTTCAGTTTCACACAAACAAAATTAAGTTTGCCAAAGATTTACAGATGCTGTAGCCTAGATGTTGTTTTGGTGTATAGCCAACTCCTATGGGGGGTTGTCACGTGCTACAGATACTGTACATTGTGGATGGTAGTTAGCTGAAGCAAGCTTAGTGTCGCACTATGAATGTCTGAGGCTATCAAAATACAGTTGGAGTAGCATTAGCTACAGGCTCCCGAGTGCAGCAGCGGTCTAAGGCACTGCATCTCAGTGCTAGAGGCATCGCTACAGACCCTGGTTAGATTCCAGGCTGTATCACAACCGGACGTGATTAGGAGTCTCATAGGGCGGCGCACAATTGGCCCGGCGTCGTCCGGGTTAGGGTTTGGCCGGGGTAGGCCGTCATTGTAAGTAAGAATTTGTTCTTAACTGATTTGCCTAGTTAAATAAAGGTAAAATTAAAAAAATAGCTACATTGTCAATAGGCAATGCAATCTAGGTAACTAGCTAGAAACAAAAGTATAATTTCATATTCGAAAAATACAATATCAAGAGTGCTGATGGATCAGCCAGTCAATCAAGAGCATGTTGGTTGAAAATTTGTCACTAATGTCATTTTCAACCCTTTGTTTCTTTTTCTGGGGATGTAAAGACTCTGGGTGGTGCCAGACCTCAGGCCCCCGGAACCAAGATTCCCGCCAAAACCCCAGCTCCAGGTATGTAGCTAGCTAGCCTGCAATGTGCAGCACAAAAAGTATTATTGACAAACCTCTGATTATGCCTAATTTATGCTGTTTATTTTTGTGATACAGCAAGCGGCAAGAACAAAGGTAAATCGAAAAATGTATTCATTTTATTGAACCCATTAGTTCGATCAGGACTAGCCTTCAGTTGTTTCTTTGTACGATATTTCACTGGCCTTGCAATAACTGTACATTTACGGTCTTCAAAAAGGCTCACTGTACCCTTTCAATACTCTCTAAAGACAACACCAGTGGACAGAGCAGCCCTGGTACTCCCAAGTCCCCCTCCAGCAAGATTCTTCCCGGGAAGCCCTTGGCTGTGGCCACAAACCAGGTGAAAAAGGTTGCGGTGGTGCGCACCCCACCCAAGTCCCCTGGCTCTCTCAAGAGCCGTGCCCCTGCACCCCTCACCGCAGCGGCCCCTTTGCCGGACCTGAAGAACGTCAGGTCCAAGATCGGCTCCACGGACAACATCAAGCACCAGCCTGGAGGAGGAAGGGTAAGTTCGGGCTCTATTTGGTGTTACTACATGGCAATGTGCCTCACACAACCTTGATATTCCATTCCTCTCATTCACTGTCTCTTCATCTGCTTTAGTGTTTTACACAGGGATGGAAGCTCTCACTCCGATGACAAACTGTTACGTGGCTAGTCGTTTTTGTTTTGAGAGATTTTTTTATCCGTCTCAGACAGCTCACTTGAATTAGTGTAGAGTCCTCTGCTTTGAATCCCTCGAAGGATAACAGTCTCTTCCCCTACCTCTGCACGTTTCCAGGTACAAATAATTGAAAAGAAGATCGACTTAAGCAATGTGCAGTCTAAGTGTGGCTCCAAAGACAATATCAAACATACACCCGGAGGTGGCAATGTGAGTAACTAAGGGATGAACTCAACACCTGAGTCTTGAGTCTCTCTACAGTTATGATCATCAAAGCAACCTTTTTCGAAATTGGAAATGTCCTACCCCATCTTTGCTGACTCTCATGTCATTCCTCATCACAAGCTTATTTATCATAGGTGCACAAACTCTACAATGTACTCCTTTAAAGGATTAAGTGAGTCAAAATATGTCTGCCCTATGCTTTCATCCCTACAAGAGGTCAGATTCTCCCTTTCTTTTGACATGGTCCTCATCTGCAGCCTCGCTGCATTTAACTACTCAAGGCTAATACTCCTTTTCCTTTACTTCTACTTTCAGGTCCAAATCCTCGAGAAGAAGTTGGACGTAAGCAATGTCCAGGCTCGTTGTGGATCCAAAGCCAACTTGAATCACACTCCTGGAGGAGGCAGGGTGAGTAACTCGTTTTGAGACAAAACCTTATTGACAAACCTGATCATTTCTGTTCCATCACTGCCCCGTCTTAGCAGGCAGCAGCTACTTAGGGGTCTATAAGTATTTTATAACTCGTTAAAGGGTGTCATGGAAGCTTCTGTGGATACTTTATATTGACTATTAAAAGTGTTGATGAAGGACAACATTTTTTAACAATATTATTTGTTGACAAGTACCATTATCTAGCGTGCACAATTTGGCACATAATGTTTTGATGATTTAATTTTCTGTTTGAAAAGACATCATAATAACTAGATTGCATCCAACGGGTCTCTGTTATAACCAGGTACAGTAAAGGTGTCTTTTTCATGATGAGATCAATACCTCATGGGAAAGACATCTTGTTTGGTTGTTATCTGGTCAGATTACAATCAGATAAAGACATATTTTTCTGGTTGCTAAAAATATGTTGAAAAACGTCCTTATACAACCAGTATACAACCTAAAGACATAATAAAATGTAAATTCAACCAGTTGTGCACACTGGGTAGGTCATTCATGAGAACAGATTTCACTACCTCAGTCTCAGCCTTCCACACCTGCAGCCTTGCTGCTTTGGATTATTCCAACATAATGGTGTCTTTCCTATACCTCTATAACTTTATCTTTCAATGTAAGCCTACTAGAAAGTGTGTGCTCCCCAGGCTTAGAGGGAAGCAAAAGTAATTCCGCTACCTAAGAATAGTAAAGCCCCCTTTACTGGCTCAAATAGCCGACCAATCAGCCTGTTACCAACCCTTAGTACATTTTTGGGAAAAATTGTGTTTGGCCAGACACAATTGTATTTTACAGTAAACAAATTGACAACAAACGTTCAGCATGCTTATAGTGAAGGACATTTAACATGCACAGCACTTACACAAAACGTATGTGTTATGGCTTTTCATCCCCTGCTACATTGTGGATAACGAGTTACCTGTCTAACAGAACACAGAGGGTGTTCTTTAAAGGAAGCCTCTCCAACATAATCCAGGTAGAATCAGGAACTCCCCAGGGCAGCTGTCTAGGCCCATTACTTTTTTCAATCTTTACTAATGACATGTCGCTGGCTTTGAGTAAGTGTCACTGGTGCCACTGGTATCTATGTATACAGATGACACAACACTATACATGTCAGCTACTACAGCGACTGAAATGACTGTAACACTTAACAAAGAGTTGCAGTTAGTCCTCAATATTTCTAAAACTAAAAGCATTGTATTTGGGACAAATCATTCCCTAAACCTCAACTAAATCTTGTAATAAATAATGTGGAAATTGAGCAAGTTGAGGTGACTAAACTGCTTGGAGTAACCCTGGATTGTAAACTGTCATGGTCAAAATATATTGTTACAACAGTTGCTAAGATGGGAAGAAGTATATCCATAATAAAGCGCTTCTCTACCTTCTTAACAGCACCATCAACAAGGCAGGTCCTACAGGCCCTAGTTTTGTCGCACCTGGACTACTGTTCCGTCGTGTGGTCAGGTGCCACAAAAAGGGACTTAGGAAAATTGCAATTGGTTCAGAACAGGGCAGCACAGCTGGCCCTTGGATGTACACAGAGAGCTAATATTAATAATATATTGCTTTAACATTTATTTAACTAGGAAGCCTAGGAACAGTGGGTTAACTGCCTTGTTCAGTTGCAGAACAACAGATCTTTACCTTGTCAGCTTGGGTATTTGATCTTGCAACCTTTCGGTTACTAGTCCAATACTCTAACCACTAGGCTACCTGCCGCCAAATATGCATGTCAATCTCTCCTGGCTCAAAGTGGAGGAGAGATTGACTTCATCGCTACTTGTATTTATGAGAGGTATTGACATGTTGAACTAATGGTGCACAGCTCGAACACCCATGCATACCCCATAAGACATGCCACAAGAGGTCTCTTCACAGTCCCCAAGTCCAGAACAGACTATGGGAGGCACACATTACTACATAGAGCCATGATTACATGGAACTCTATTCCACATCAAGTAACTGATGCAAGCAGTAAAATTAGATTTAAAAAACAGATAAAAATACACCTTATGGAACAGCGGGGACTGTAAAGCAACACAAACATAGGCACAGACACATGCATATATACACACACAGTAACATACACACTATACACGTACACATGGATGTTGTACTGTAGATATGTGGAAGTGGTGGAGTAGGGGCCTGAAGGCACACAGTGTTTTGTGAAATCTGTGAATGTAATGTTTTTAAAATTGCATAAACTGCCTTCATTTTTCTGGACCTCTGGAAGAGTAGCTGCTGCCTTGGCATAATAAATGCAAATAAAAATACCTCTGTACTTTTCCAGGTAAATATACTTGATCAGAAGATCGACTTTAGTAATGTCCAGTCTAAGAGCTGCTCCAAAGACAATATCAAACATATACCTGGAGGTGGCAATGTGAGTAACTAAGGGATAAACTCAACACCTGCATCTTGAGTAACTCTACAGTTATGATCATCGACGCAAACGTTGGTAAAAAAGTTCCTGAAAAGTTCCTTTCCTTCTCTACTGGTCCCTTGTCATTACCTACAACCAGTCTAATGTATTTTTTTTATACAAAGTTCTGGTTTCGCCTCCTTTACCATGGTCCTCATACGCAGCCGTGCTGCTTTCTGATTGCTCAAGGATAACATTCTCTTCCCCTACATCTGCACTTTTCCAGGTACAAATACTAGAAATGAAGGTGGACGTAAGCAATGTGCAGTCTCGCTGTGGCTCCAAAGATAATATCAAACATACACCCGGAGGAGGCAATGTGAGTAGGCCTTACTAAAGGGCTGAACCCACGGCTCCCTGCAGAAACCGCTTTTGCCAAAGCCCTTCCCTTTTCCAATGGGATAATTTGCATCTGCACTAAGGAACTAGTCGAACACCTTTGCACGGAAATCCCTGTCTCGATTGTGTTAATCTGTCCCAATCTGTGTGACTACAACTCTCCCACTACTACAACTGTGAAATATTAATATGTTGCGTAAACAAGTGGTCATAAAGCCTCTATCAACTGTCATGAGCGTGTCATATGCTGTACATAATTATAACAATAGATGTTGGTGAAATGGTCCAACACGTTTATGTTGCATGCAGTGGTACGCAACAGGGTTAGGTGTCTATTCCATTTCAATTCAGCCAATTCTGGCAGCAAACGGAAATGTCGATATTCATCATTAAAGTTTGAATTTCAATTCACTCCCTGAATTTACCCCAACCCTAGCTAGCTAGTTGGTTCGTGAGCTAGCTGACCTAAATTGCTATTTGTGTCAGGACCCTGTTATATCATATGACATCAGCTGCAACTACCAAGGAAATCTTATGTAATGCTCATGACAACCTAAAGTAGGCTTAATGATGTTTCTCCCCACCCCCCTCTAGAGAATATGTGTACCTGTCTGTTTGTCTGTGTTTGCTGATTAAATAATGTCTATAAACTTGACCTTTAAGCAAAATGAGTACCTGGACAGGTACTTAATAAGTGGGACCAAACTGATCAGCTGAGTTTTGTAGTATCCTTTTTTTCCTAAAATGAAATAAATGTTTGCAAATGTCAAGCACACAAGCATCAAATGGGACAGAAGCCACCCTTAATGCCCATTAACAAAAGTGTGTCTGTCCTATGCTTCTGCTTGGAGTTGCCAGCCTATTGTAGTGAACAGCAAATAAGTGACCTCATTCAAGCGAGACAAAGAGCTTTGTGTCGAGAGACACCAGCCGGGCCCTTCACTCCGGGAGCCTGGCTGCATGTGATGAGGTCATCAGATCCAGAGCTTGGATTGTGAAACTTGGCTTTTGAATCTAAAAGCAACTTTAACCCTTCTGGATATTAACTTGACCAAGTCGAATGGCAATGTACTGCATAACGCAATAAATGTCTGCTGCAATTCGAAATAACAGCAATGTCTCATTTTGAGATATCGCTACAAAGTTTGCATTCTAAATGAATGACGGCATAGAATGTGAGAATACTTAATAAACTGAAAACACTCTATTTAAAGTATTCATTGAGTTTCAAATGATACAGTTAAATCAGCACGGGAATCTTGACTTTGAGTCAATCGGTATTGTCCAGTAATAGTGTGTGTGTGTTTATGTGTATCTTGTTAACAGTGTTTTACTCTCCCCATCGACCATCTGACTTACACTAACAGGCCAATGCAGAGGGCAAGGTCCTATGTGGTTGCATGCATCACAAGTCAACATCATCAATACACATTTCTCCTCTACTTGGAGGAAACATTTCATAAAATGATATGTATAGATTTGTCTCTTTTTTTTTATATCCCTGCACAGGTTCAAATAGTCCACAAAAAGATTGACCTGAGCAATGTTAAATCAAAATGTGGTTCTACAGCCAACATCCACCACAAGCCAGGTAAGTCTTAAACTTAAAGGGACATTACACTACAAAATTAAAGTTTGTCATACTTTTTTAGACGTCAAAAGTAGTCCCCCCCCAGTGACGTGTCCAGAACATTTTGAATGGGATGGCCAAGGTGGGGAACAGACCCAGTTCAGGAGGTTCCATAAAATGTTGAACCTTAATTGATGCAAGGTGGATTTTTTTCAACACAGTTATGATGGCTCAACACATTAATGCTTAGGTTTGGTGTCTTCTAAACTTCCATCGGTAGTTTAACTAAACATTTTGTTTGCTCAATGAAAGATCTCTTTTGAAGATCTCTTTTTGATCCTGAAAGGTGAGTGTCATTTAAAGCGGTGCTTGATTTCTGATTTCCCAAGTGCAACACTTTGGGATGGACACCCAATAAGAGAAGACAAAGATACTCTAAGATGGCGGTATATACAGTACCAGTCGAAAGTTTGGACACACCTACACATTCAAGAGTTTTTCTTTATTTTTACTATTTTCTACATTGTGGAATAATAGTGAATACATCAACACTATGAAATAACACTTATGGAATCATGTAGTAACCAAAAAAGTGTTAAACTAAAAAAATATATTTTAGATTCTTAAAAGTAGCCACCCTTTGCCTTAATGACAGCTTTGCACACTCTTGGCATTCTCTCATCCAGCTTCACCTGGAATACTTTTCCAACAGTCTTGATGGAGTTCCCACAAATGCTGTTGGCTGCTTTTCCTTCACTCTGCGGTCCATCTCATCCCAAACCATCTCAATTGGGTTGAGGTCAGGTGATTGGGGAGGTCAAGTCATCTGATGCAGCACTCCATCACTCTCCTTCTTGGTCAAATAGCCCTTACACAGCCTGGAGGTGTGTTGGGTCATTGTTCTGTTGAAAAACAAATGACAGTCCCACTAAGCGCAAACCACATGGGATGGTGTATCACTACAGAATGCTGTGGTAGACTTGGAACCAGAAATCTCAAATTTGGACTCATCAGACCAAAGGACAGATTTCCGCCGGTCTAATGTCCATTGCTCGTGTTTCTTGGCCCAAGCAAGTCTTTCTTCTTATTGGTGTCCTTTAGTAGTGGTTTCTTTGCAGCAATTCAACCATGAAGGCCTGATTCACGCAGTCTCTGAACAGTTGATGTTGAAATGTGTCTATTACTTGAACTCTGTGAAGCATTTATTTGGGCTGCAATCTGAGGTGCAGTTAACTCTAATGAACTTATCCTCTGCAGCAGAGTTAACTCTGGGTCTTCCTTTCCGGTGGCGGTCCTCATGAGAGCCAGTTTCATTATAGCATCATAGTTTTTGCGACTACACTTGAAGAAACTTTCCAAGTTCTTGAAAAGTTCCAGATTGACTGACCTTAATGTCTTAAAGTAATGATGGACTGTTGTTTCTCTTTGCTTATTTGAGCTGTTCTTTCCATAATATGGACTTGGTCTTTTACCAAATAGGGCTATCTTCTATATACCACCCTTACCTTGTCACAACACAACTGATGGGCTCAAACGCATTAAGAAGGAAAGAAATTCCACAAATTAACATTCAACAAGGCACACCTGTTAATTGAAATGCATTCCAGGTGACTACCTCATGATGCTAGTTGAGAGAATGCCAAGAGTGTGCAAACTGTCATCAAGGCAAAGGGTGGCTCCTTTGAACAATCTCAAATATATTTTGATTTGTTTCACACTTTTTTGGTTACTACATGATTCCACGTGATTTCATCATTCTGATGTCTTCATTATTATTATACAATGTAAAAAATTAAGTAAAACCCTGGAATGGTGTGTGGTGTGTCCAAACGTTTGACTGGTACTGTACATTGTTGGATTACTTCATTGAGTAAAAATGTATTTAATTTAATAACGGAGTATTTTCTAAAATCCAAAGTTCCATATGCAACTACCAATGGGAGTTCAAAGTTGAACGTTCTGGAAGTACCGCCATATAAAGGGTCGCTGAAAAGTTGCTGACGGTGCTTTTCACTACCCCCGCTGTAACGGTGCATATTACGTTACAATTCTGTAGCTCTAGCTAGCTCTTTTCTGTAGCTCTAGCTAACTCACATCCTGCGGGCGGGGTACCAGGACACAGAGGAACAACAATTGGTTTACAGATAGGTCAATCAAGGTAGCTGTAAATGTCTTTTTAACAATTGTATCATTTTGTCATTTCTGTAATAAGGTGGTGGGAATGTTGAGATCAAATCTGAGAAATTGGATTTCAATGTCCAATCAAAGATCGGCTCCATGGACAACATTGGGCACGTGGCCGGAGGTGGACAGAGGAGGGTAAGACGACAAAACATTATTCTGGAACATCCTTATACAGTGGCCCTTAGGGAAAAGCAGCTATGTCCCCGGATTACACATCTAATATCAGTGATATGTTTTTCATATTTTCCCTCTGTCCTGAAGAACTTCTCTACTGCTTGCTCTGAGCTGTTCTTTTATGGCATAGCCCCCGATTGGAATACCTTGCTTGGCAAATGCTCTGTGAAAATCAGTATTGATCAATGCAACCGCAACATGGCAATGAATGGAAATGCATCTTTGTTACAAAGTACCAATACAAAATATTTTCTTTATGAATCATAGATACTAACATAGCGCTGTGGGGTCCCATGGCTGAACTGACAGAGATTGCTGTTGTTAGCTTGTTCTTGCATTAGGCTAAATACATGCACAGTATGTACTTGTAATACTTCAAAGTACCAATGATTATATCTTGTTTGCCTGTCCGCGTTTGACCTTTAAGACATACATGAGGGTTAGGAATAGTGAGTGGTCTCATTGAAAATAGGCTAAGGCTGCATTGGACTCCTGGGTGACTGTGGCTGCCTAACCGCCTGCTCTCCTTACCCTTCTCTCATCCGCTCTCCTCCCGTGTGTACTTCATCGCACTGCTATGTGTTAATACCCACGATCTTTAATCCTGGCTTCCTGGGCCCAATCCGAAATCCCTAGACCCAACACCCTATGCACTTATGTAAATCTGAGAGGGTTTAATTGGTACAAGTAATATGGTAGCCTATTAGAGGGCAAGATGCAGCTATTGCTATATTAGTTGCACCTGTCAAATCCTTTCAGATCTCCACAAGTGCGTAGGGTGTAGGAGTCCATTTGGGATTGAGTGCTGCTTTTCTTGTCTAAACTAACTAGGTTCCCCCCTCTGCCACATTAGTAACATCACAGCTATAGAAAGCTTCTTGCCCGGTTCCCATTCCATGATTTATTTTCATCCAACTCTATATTTTGTCACTTACATCACCCGGCACTTGGTTTGTTTGTGAGCATTATTATAATTTATGTTTTTTTTTCTTTCCCCATCACATGTTTTTGTTGCTTTTTTGGTCATCTTCCCCCCTATTGCTGGGTGTCCTCTGTAGAAAGAGAAGGGGAAGGAAGCTGGAGACAGCCATAAAGACAGCCCATCAAACAAGGGCACGTACAGCCCTTCCCCTGCTGTCACCTCCCCACAGTCACCCCAGCCCCTCCCCTCAGCACCCATCACACCCATCCTGATGAACCCGCTCATAAAGATTGAGGACTCCAGTAAGTACACCACATCCACCGGTGCCAAGCAGGGAGAGTGCGTGGAATGTTGTGTACACTGCAGTATATCTTGGATATTGAACGTTTATAACGCATCCCTGTCAGGGTAAATGGACACCATTTTCAAAATGTAGACACCAAATTTCAGGAGCAGGCAGCTCACATCTAATGCTTCAATTAACCTCTTTACCACCATAGGGTGCCATAATATTATCAGAATATGTCACGGATCCCCCCGGTACTGATGCTCATTCTGTTCACCAGTTCCGGAGGTCTACGTCACCGGCTTTCTAGACTTCACCAAACAGGATTCATTATCATCAACCCCGGACTGTCTTGTCTGATTACACACACCTGGTTCCCATTTCCCCTGATTAGTATGTTATATATGTTCCCTCTGTCTTTGTTCCCATGTCCGTTGGTGCAGCTGTTATTTGTGCTTTATATATTGTGTATTACGGGTATCGTGTCGGTCAACAAGGTTTACCCTCGCTCTTTTGTTTTGGTACAGCCCAGTGTTTTTGTATACGTGTTTGTTTTGGGTGTATTAAAAAACCCTATTGTGTATTCCTGCGCCTGTCTCCAAAATCCTTTATACCAGCGTGACAGAATAGTCTGAAAACATATATTTATTACTGAATGTCTTGGATCTTTTTGGTTTGTACCTAAGGAAAGTCATTGATTGCATGCATATTTAGTGCAATAAAGGGCAATTTGGCTACAAAATACATTATTTTGCCCTTGAAAGTTACAGTACGTGGATGAGATCAGCATCATCGAATAAAGGAGTCCGGATGTCCACCCAGAATGCATACCGTTTCCACTGGTATTTACCTAGTATTAATAGGAAACTTTGTCGTAACAATGTGCACGTTCTGTTACTTACTTCAAAGATTTTAACGCAATTGGTAATTTATTAGAATACATACCTAATATTTTATCTACCGTAAAATAAAATAAAGTGCAACCATTACCTCAGAGTGTACAGTTATGTCACATTGTTTTGGTCGCTGCTCGACGGGTTAATGTGATTGTTTGCTAACTTGTGATCTGCAACAAAATACAGCAACTGTACATTTGCTAATACTGTCCTATCATTCTGTTTATTGTATTTATATTGTATATAGTGCATGTAGATTATGTGTAAAGTCCTTTTTCTATATTCTGTCTTTTTTGTCTATTACTAGCAGCACCACTTCACTAAGTCAAATTCCGGGTGTGTGAAAATGTACTTGTAAAAGTAATTCTGATACCTTATATACCTTATGATGTACCCTTTCTTCGATCGGCAGATTGAGAGCCACAAGCTGACGTTCCGTGAGACGGCCAAGGCACGCACTGACCACGGGGCCGAGATTATTTCCCTGGAAGACGACCCCCTGTCCCACCAGCTCAGTACCTTGTCCTCCTCCGGCTCCATCAACATGGCTGACTCACCGCAGCTCTCCACACTCGCCGACCAGGTATCTGTCTCGCTGGCCAACCAAGGCTTGTGATTGGCTTGGTGGCACACGATGGCCGACCGGAAGTCTCCTGACCGACCACACTACTTTGACTGCCCGCGTCAGAGGAGTCTTGACGCCTGTCGCCTTCCTCCTCCTTTTCACGGGACTTTTTTAGCTATACCCATCACTGTTTCTCTTCCATCACCGACTGTTCTTCTTCATGATGCATTATTGTTAGAAAAGAGATCTTTAAAAAAAGAGATTCAAGTAGGTCAAGTTAGATTATTTAATTTCTCTCTTGATCTATTTTTGTTGTCATTATTTGTACCGTTTGTATAAATGGCCCTTTAAGAGTTTAAAGAAAACAAACATCCAAACAAACCCAGAGTCCTACAAGTGTTTCTGGACATTTTATTTGAACTTTCACCTATATTTAATTCACTTTAACTCGTTTTACTCATTTTACTGTCACAATGACTGCGATTCGAAGCCCTTATTGTACAAATGTCCATTTTGATGTGCAAATGATCTGTGATGGCTGTCTCCTGAATGGCTTTTTGATACATGGAAAACAAGAGGTTTGAGAGAAGTGGGCTCCCTTTTACAATGTATTGAACATAAGAAAACACATCATCCAGGTAGTATAAGGCAAAGAAGTGAGGAAAGGTGGGCTCATGTAGCAAAAGCTCTCATTCAGACAGTAAAATGCTTTTAGACCTCCCCAACCTGCTGTCTGCTTTGGTTGCCTCTATACACTGCATACCAAGGTAGTATAGTTCAGAGGTAAAAATTTCCTTCATGGACAAAAGAAGAGGGATACAGAATGTTTAGCGTAGAAACCTTGGTTTGTGTTGGGCACACACTTTCTATTTGTATTCTGTGGATATGACATGTATTTGATATGGAAACATTTATATCGTGCCTGCTACTGTCAGTGTTAATTTATTTTCAATATTATTCTGTTATGGCTCTATTGTAAATGCGTTTCAGCTTTTGTCTTATGCGGTGTGGCAGTTTACATTTAACGTATGCAGGCTACTAGTGACAAAATATTTGTTCATGTTTAAAGAAGACATGAATTAGAGGGGAATACTAAATTACTAAATTAACAGGCTTAGCTATGCCAGGCAAATTGTCTAACAAACTATGGGTTGTGTCATTTAACATAAGACACATAATTTCAGTCAGGGACTGAATTTCTCGCTAATTTGGCTTCAGATCACAGTAATGCAGTAGTTGGTAAACTCACCCATTTTTTTATGACCGACGCTTTCTGAACTTTTAATTTCATGGACATGGCTTTGTAAAATGTATAGGATAACTGCCTCATAGTCAGTTGAGCAGCTAAGTACTAGAACCAAAAGTCAATACAAAATACTGAAAAAACAGGCAGTCAAAGGAAAGTCAAAACACAGGAGAAAAATTGCTGAAGTGACATGAAGAAATCGGTTACATTTATCATAATAAACTCTGCAACACATGTAGTCAAATCAACATAAAAACAAGCAGAAAAACATAGCTTGTCCCAAGATATTAAAGGTAGACTCAGCAATATGACATCATCATTCACAGTGGGGCAACTTCCTGCTTACACACAATTCTGCCCGACTACATTGCAGACGCCTGCCAGATCTCACAATGCTTGGATAGGTGTTTAACTATCAGCTAAACACATCATATGATTTAGCAATCTGGTGCCCGACTGCACAGTTGATGATGTGGCACGCAACCATTGGTTGATGCAATCCAACGCCTGAGCAGGCAAACACAACCACTATAGTGCGTTCAAGAAAACTGGAAAATCAGAAAAGAACAAACTGGGAAGAATCTTGACGTCAGTGATCTTCAGGTCAGACAAGTCGGAGCTCTAGGATGATGTCCGAGTTTCTGAATTGTAATTCCGAGTTGGATGACCGTCCGTTCAAAACTATTTTTCCCAGTCAGAGCTGTTTTTTTTCCAGAGTTCCCAGTTGTCTTGAGTGCACTGAAGTCGGAGGTCAGAGATTTCCTTGTTCCGAGTTGGCTGGAACGCACCATAAGCAACAACTGAATTCCAATCGCCCAAGACTGCCCTATTGGTTCTTTCAGGTATGTCCACATTGGGAGGAGCCAATTGGCAGTCTTGGCAGATTAGAATTGTGTTGAATAGATTTTTGTAAGCAGGAAGTTGCCCCGCTGTATGTGATGATGTCATATTGCTCACTCTACCTTTAAGTTTAAAAAAATGTGCCCTAAAATGTTTAACCATCTGTCACATGGAGCAAGGTACCTTTCGGATATATTTAGATTTAGGCCTACTAATTGCCTGTGCACGAGCATGCTCGTCACACTTTCCTCAACTTGTCTCACGGGTTATAAAGCTATGGGTCCTTTCCCTGAAACGTATACGACGGAAATTTACAAAACTGTATCATATGCTCAAATGGATAAGTGTTTTATCCTAATGTAAACCCACTGTGGTTCACCAATCACCACTATATTATTCTCGTCATTGATTGCCTTCCTAACTCCGAGCAAACATACCATCTTAAAAGTCCTTGCATGGCATTTCATGTAAGAGTAAGCGGTCTGCCTCTCCTTTTACACTGTGCTTTCATTGTACATCCTGTAATATCTGCTTTGTATATATAAGGATACATGTAGGTATTAGTGCGAGGGAATAGAACCCAAAAGGCAACCCTTTCCTTTATGTGGAGATTAAGGTGCATTGATAACATTATACGATTTTCCAGTGTGTGTGTTTGACTTGTATTGCCAATATATATTTCATTGAGGACTCGGAACTGGCCAGGGCATTTGAGAAAAAGTGTCCTTGCAACACTACAATCTGCATGCTAAACTGTTGGTTACTTTTCATCATAATGGACAACATTTGTTTGAATGTGTTAAATGGGTATGTGCGCTGTGTTCTGTGTGGATTACTGGGACTAATATGTTGGAGGGCAGGTACTGATAAGTTCCAGTACTAACAATATCAGTACTCAAGGGAAAAAGTTTGGGGAAAGTATTTTTTCTTTTTTGGTGGTCCTCTCCGCTAAGCCTCTGTTCTGAGGTCAATGGAAAGAGTTTGCAGTAACACATTTCATCGTCACCCTTTTTGTTATTTTTGCCGCTGTACAGTTGTGTGGAAAATGTGATTGTTGATATTGTTATTGTGCATTTTTATCAATAACTGGTGTATGATGATTCTTGTCGCTGTGAATTTAAAAAATAAACTGTTAAACCATGTTTTGTCCTTCGCTCTGAAATCCCTGGTTCACATTATTGACAGCGAAAACATGACAAACGTTTGTGGTCAACTATCCCTTTAATTCGCACTGTTGTTTCCAATACATCAGTCAAACTTACATTTCGTGGTTAACTAGCCCTAAACCCTCTGCAGTCTAAGCCCTGTCTAAACTAACCTATGGAATTGTTTAATGAAGGTAATACCAAGGATATTTGAGCTGTTTGATTTTGAATGAAGTACCAAACTGTTCGGACGTTACAGCCGATTTAGGCTCATGGTCTGACAAACACTGCTCTAGCTCTGCAACCTTTCACCGCAGATGCAGAAGTACCACATCGTCGGATGCGGTGGATTGAGCATTGCATCCAATGCAAAAAACATCTCTAGCTTAAACTGATGGATTTTGAGCAGGATTTTTTAAACCCTAATTAGATTTCCACAGGGCCGTGGAAATCAACTCTAAGTTAAGTCTCAATATGTTCTCCAATACTGAAACATCAGTCAAACTGACACGACTGCCAGGCAACCCTTAGAAGGCGTTGTGTAGGACACACTTCTCTCTGAATTATGAAGGGTTTACTATTGATTGGTGTATACCAGGAAGTGTTCTAAAATAGGTATGTTATGGAAATATTGCATGTGTACTGAATTAGGCATTGCAGTCTGGATGCTGCATGGGGACATGCTTCAGTAAACTCAGATATCGTGCATGGACAGATTTGTCATTAAAATGTAAGAAATCTTATAGGAATAATAATTCTTACATATTTTCCTGTGAGATGAAAGGTGTTTTATTACGGAAAATTATGGCATTTTGTCCACTATCAAAGTCTCAGGACAGTCAAGTTCAGATATGGTGGAATCCCTCCAAGTGGAAGGCAGACTAGAGGAGACGTTTGGCGCAGACAAAGGGAAAACTGTTCTTGCATGGGAGATCATTCCACCTACCCGCTTTGGTACCGGCACCTCCACCCGTTTGTGACAAGTGTTCCATTCCTCAGTCATTATCAGGCTTTTTCGGATTAGAGTTGACAAAGTCCACCTTGGACCTGTCAGATCAAATCCATGCACCTTCCTTGTGAAGGTCGCTCAGACGATTTCAGTCGGTCCTCTTTGCAGAGTTGCTGATAACTCGTACTCTTCGGAACTGTGCACTGAGGCCAGGTTCGTTCCGTGGGTCATGGTAGTGGAACTCTGCGTCAGCCCAGGTCAATCGTGTGGAGAAGGGCTTAAAGCAGCGGCTGTTGAAGAATTCCAAACCACTTTGGCAGGGGTTCTGGGGTTAATATGCATCCTGGTCAGGTAAGGGATTTCCCTGCCTGGCATCTAGTAAGGCTAAGGGTACAGACTAAATTAATAAGCATTGACATGTTTATTTCTGTCCTAAGGTGGGTAAGAGGATGAAGTATGGTCTTAGGGTCTGCACTGCAGCTCTGGGTCTGTGAGAAGAGCTGGGAGGCAGGCAGTAGGTCCTACCCTTTTATCACCCTTAATGAGGGTGGCAGTGGTAGGCATGACGTCATTGGCAGACGGTTTGTGGACGTTGCACATTCACTAAGCTAAGACAAATTCTGCATCAGTCTTCTTCCCAGGTACATGGTGTACAAAGAAAGTCCAATTGAGTTTTACAAAGAAACATTTGCCTCCTTTATTGCCACAAATCATGTTCAGAAAATGTTAATTAATGACTACAATACTGAACAGCGGAGTTTGAAGCACAGCAGAAAGGTCTTTATTATGTCTGATATTTGTTCAGAAAAACTTTTTTTTCCACCTTCCAAAGAAAAGCATTTCTCATTTACGGTCAACGTGCATTCATGAGCGTTAATGGCTATGGTACTTTCGAGACAAATCCCTTGCAGCTTCTCGATCGTACAGTTGAAGTCAGAAGTTTACATACACCTTAGCCAAATGCATTAAAACTCAGTTTTTCACAATTCCTGACATTAAATCCTAGTAAAAATTCCATCTATAGGATTGAGGTCAGGGCTTTGTGATGGCCACTCCAATACCTTGACTTCGTTGTCCTTAAGCCATTTTGCCACAACTTTGGAAGTATGCTTAGGGTCATTGTCCATTTGGAAGACCCATTTTCAACCAAGCTTTAACTTCCTAACTGATGTCTTGAGATGTTGCTTCAATATATCCACATAATTTTCCTTTCCTCATGACGCCATCTATTTTGTGAAATGCACCAGTCCCTCCGGCAGAAAAGCACCCCCACAACATGATGCTGCCACCCCCGTGCTTCACGGTTGGGATGGTGTTCTTCAGCTTGCAAGCATCCCCCTTATCCCTCCAAACATAACGATGGTCATTATGGCCAAACAGTTCTATTTTTGTTTCATCAGACCCGAGGACATTTCTCCAAAAAGTACAATCTTTGTCCCCATGTACAGTTGCAAACCGTAGTCTGGATTTTTTAATGGTGGTTTTGGAACAGCGGCTTCTTCCTTACTGAGCGGCCTTTCAGGTTATGTCGATGTAGGACTCGTTTTACTGTGGATATAGATACTTTTGTACCCATTTCCTCCAGCATCTTCACAAGGTCCTTTGCTGTTGTTCTGGGATTGATATGCACTTTTCGCACCAAAGCATGTTCATCTCTAGGAGACAGAACGCGTCTCCTCCTGAGCGGTATGACAGCTGCGTGGTCCCATGGTGTTAATACTTGCATACAATTTTTTGAGCTGATATGATGCCCAATTTTTTTCTTTGCTAATTTCTTTAGATTTTCCCATGATATCAAGCAAAGAGGCACTGAGTTTGAAGTTAGGCCTCGAAATAGATCCACAGGTACACCTCCAATTGACTCAAATTATGTCAATTAGCCTATTAGAAGCTTCTAAAGCCATGACATAATTTTCTGGAATTTTTGAAGCTGTTTAAAGGCAGTCAATTTAAGTGTATGTAAACTTCTGACCCACTGGAATTGAGATAGTGAATAAGTGAAATAATCTGTCTGTAAACAATTGTTGGAAAAATGACATGTCATGCAGAATGTAGATGTCCTAACCGACTTGCCAAAACTATAGTTTAACAAGGAATTTGTGGAGTGATTGAAAAACAAGTTTTAATGACGCTAACCTAAGTGTATGTAAACTTCCGACTTCAAATGTACGTCATCATTTGATCGGAGTTGACGTCAAGCATTACACAAAGTTGTAGTAAACCTGTGCAATGTTTTCCTATGTGTGAGAAAGTGAAAGAACACTGACAATTATCCCAAGTTTAACAAATGTTTTAATGGTACTATTTACAAAAACAATTCTGCTTTTGATTAGGTTAACTGCTGCAACAATTGGACCAGTACATTTACATCTTGCTTAAACTACAAAACAAAGTACAGGGTTTGAAGGACTGTGGCGTAAAAACAGGTGTAAAATTATACAACCATAGATTTTGCATAGCAATTAGTTACGAGGGGAAATGGTGGTGTGGTTATGTCATTGTGGGGTGGCAACACAAAAAAAACATTATTCTGCAACAGAGTAGTCTCTTTAGATCGGCTCGATCTGGTGGGGGGAGGCAAATATTTTCTCAGCATTAGAAATATTCCCTTAACTGTAAAACCTGAGGTCTGGGTTGCTTCTAGCAAAGAGCTGCTACATATGAAACTAGATAACACACTTTATCTTGTCAAGTTGAACCAGAAACAACTTAATTATCAACATTAACAAACATTGTCCAATAATTCACCAGCATGTAGCCTCATACCAATGTCCGGAAAACAAAATGAAAAAGCTATTAGCTGTGTGATTTTACCATTTGAAATAAATTTGACTATGTTGACATAATACTACACCAATGATAATTTGAGGAAAGGGGAAAGTGAACTAAACCGATGGTAGGGTCATCCCCGATCATCATCCACTTCCTTTCCCTGTGTGGCAAGTTCCTGTTCTATTATGTGCTCTGGTGATTTGATTAGCCTTAGCATGGTTTAGCATGCAGTAGTGCTCCCTGTAAGTTGGACAAGTGCTTAGGACACCCAGGTTCCTCTCTACTGCAGTCACTCCCGCAAACAAGACAGCGAGAGCTCAGAGGGATCAGAGGCGCCGGGTGCTCTGCAGAGATTTTCTAAAGGAATGATTACTGTTCAAAACACAAAAAGAAAGAGACTTAATTGAACAGACGGTACAAAAAAAAAAAAAAATCAGGAAAGGAATGACAAACAAAAAAAGACATGCAACCCAACAAAACTACTTGGCAATGAAAGAAGATGTGCTCCACGATTTCTAATGCCCCCCCACCCCTAGAGGGAAAAAAAAGGACACAAAACATCCCAAATGTACCTGTTAATTGGGGAGTATGAGGATTTTTTTTTTCTTCTTGTTTTGTTATTTGTCACACCACTAGAAAATGTACATGGGAAATACAAGCAAACTAGTCAATAGAAAAACACCCTTTGGCCATACTTTGAGGAGTCAGCTACATAGTGCGCTACAAGTGTACACGCCACATATGGAACACCACTAAGCCCCATGTACATCGTTTTAGCCTACAACAGAAATCATTTTTGTAACATCAAGAGTGTAGGGAAAGGCTTCCATCTTCCGTATAATATTCACTAAAAACTGTGAAATAGTATTAGACTGGTGTTTGAATATCAAACAGGAACCCTTTTAAATAGCCTTTTTTCTCAGTTTGAGGTTCTGCTTGTTAATGCCAGAGAGGGGTAGGGATTGAGGAGGACCTCAGCCTGTCAGTCATTCATTGGTGGGCATGGCCCTTCTGTTTGGGGGCGTCGTCATCACAAGGCAAGGGGCTGTCTGTGTCATAGCCTGTCGACGGGCAACACGAGACGCTGCGCATTCGCGACCGCCTCATCTCATCTTCCCCCTCCACCTCGGGCTCCGGAGAGGGGTCCTCCGGCAGGGGGAAGTTTCGATGCTCCCAAGGGGCCACCGTCTGTTTGGGGAAATCATTGGGTCAATTTAAGTACAACTGAATACCATCAAATCAACAATTTGTTAATCAAGTTAAACTAATGATGCAAATCGACAAAGAAATGGTTACTTCTCATTCTTCACGTTCCAACATTCACCAAATGAGAACTCAGAATGTACAGAAACGTCCTAGTCTTCTAGAGTCAATATAACTGCTATAACTTGTGACTGCTTTCCCATGTCTGAATATGTCATCATCCCAACATAAAAACTACTGGGCACAGTGACTCGAAGACCAGTCGCTGTTATTCTTCATGTGTGCATGTGTCTGTTGTTACGTTCATCCTCACCCTCTCCTCGAAGGTAAAGTCGGGTGTGGAGCAGCGCGTGTCCTCACTGGACAGTAGGCGGTGGGAGTCGCGTGAGCACGGCGTGTGGGGGTTGGAGGTGGCGTCCGGACTTATGGGCGACGCCACGTGGCTGTAATCGTGCAGCAGGGGGCAGTGTCCAGGGTCAGGGGACGCCGGCTGGGGAGTGGGCGGGTTGGTGCTGCACAGTAGCGGTGTGGTCCTGCCATCCATGGACTTGTACGACCTGAGGGACAACGATTGTGGTATGAGTGGACCGTAGAACACAGGAAATGTGCCACAAATGGAGACCAAACTTAACTTCCCTGTTACTACCTACCACTTCTTTAGAGAGCCCTGTCCTTATCATTTATCAAGTAATCATAAGTTTTAGTGGAAAACAATCTTTATTTACATTATTTAAGCCTTTGGATGTATAAGTATATGGATGTGTACAAAACATTAGGAACACTTTCCTAATATTAAGTTGCACCCCATTTTGGCCTCAGAACAGCCTCAATTTGTCGGGGCATGGACAATACACGGTGTCAAAAGCGTTCCACAGGGATGCCGGCCCATGTTGACTCCAATGCTTCTCGCAGTTGTGTCAAGTTGGCTGGATGTCCTTTGGGTGGTGGACCATTCTTGATACACACGGAAAACTGTTGAGCTTGAAAAACCCAGCAGCGTTGCATTTCTACACACTCAAACCGTGTCGCAATTGTATCAAGGCTTAAAAATCCTTTAACCTGTCCCCTCCCCTTCATCTCCACTGATAGAAGTGGATTTAACAGGTGACATCAATATGGGATCATAGCTTTCACCTGGATTTACCTGGTCAGTCTATGTCATGGAAAGAGCAGGTGTTCCTAATGTTTTGTACACTCAGGGCATATTGACAATGTGCAGAGACCCCACTGAAATATTTCCTACCAAATGTGTTGACATTGATCAAATAGGTCACAGATAAAGGTAAGTAGAGCAGAGTTATCTAAACTGAGACGTATGGCAGTGGTGATGAGGTACTGTCCTGTGTATGAGTGTGTGTTGGGTGTACTATAGGCGCCCCCTACTGACCTGCTGCCCCTCCTCTTGGCGGGGGCCAGGGCCATCCAGGTCCAGCGGGAACGCTCCTGATCCTGGCATGGCTGGTGGAGCTGGGAGAAGGCCGCGTCAGAGAGGTCCTCCATCTACACACACAGAAATGTGTTATTAAGATAGTACTCCTTGATCCATAAATCAATCAACTGTATTTATAAAGCCCTTTTTACATCAGCTGATGTCACAAAGTGCTATACAGAAAACCCAGCCTTAAACCCCAAACAGCAAGCAATGCAGGTGTAGAAGCACGGTGGCTAGGAAAAACTCCCTAGAAAGGCCAGAACCTAGGAAGAAATCTAGAGAGGAACCAGGCTATGAGGGGTGGTCAGTCCTCTTCTGGCTGTGCCGGGTGGAGATTATAACAGAACATGGCCAAGATGTTCATAGATGACCAGCAGGGTCAAATAATAATAATCACAGTGGTTGTCGAGGGTGCAACAGGTCAGCACCTCAGGAGTAAATGTCAGTTGGCTTTTCATAGCCGATCATTCAGAGTATCTCTACCGAGTTAAAAGAACGAAGCAAAGTCAAACATTGGTCATTCAAAATACATGGCAGTTCCCAAAGCAGAGCTTAGGAATGAAGCAACATCTTACCTCTGTGTGGTTCTCCTCTTCTGCCATGGGCTGGGAGAAAATGTCAACTTCCCGCCAGTTAGGGGTGACGATCTCTTTGTATTGTAGTTTCTCAACACGCGTGGTGGCCGCGACCGACATGGGGATCACAATGTTGTTGATGTCAAAGGAGCTCTCGCCTCGCCTCCTACGGATGGGCTGCTGAGGGGGCGCAGAGTAAAAAAAAATATATATATAACCTTTATTCATACAGCTATTTATGAACAGGTATGGGGCGTATTTAGTGAGGGAAAACGTTCAGAACAGCGCAGATAGAAATGGGAGTAACAGAGCTGATATGATGCCCAATTCTACATGAACAAAAATCACGTAATACAAAATGCATATTTTATCTGAACGTTTTGTAACATTGCACCTTTCTGAACAGAACCCGTGCTGTCACATTCATGATCCACCTAGACCACACAACAGTCAATAAAAGCTGTGATGAGCTTACGGGTGTGTTGGAGAAGCTGAGACTGTTGGGGCCAATGTGGGTGGAGCTCTCCGAGGAAGTGGACAGCTGGCGGGTCAGCGAGGGGCTGTGGAGAGACGAGTGCAGGCTGGCCAAGGACGAGCAGGGGCTGCCCGAGTCCAGGAAGAGCTTTGGGGTGGCTGGAAAAGAAAGGGGAAAAGAGATTAACAACTAGTCATGATTGTTTTGACACACATCTTTTGCATTGTAAATGGATAGCAGATTGTGTGTTCTGAGCAGACGTGGATCAAATACATATCCTACGTCAAATTACGCTTTCAAGTACTCAAAAGTACACGAGGAGCTCGATTTAGCTTGGGATTTGCACTTTTGGGACTAGTCCATTGATTCCATTGCACCTGGTAAGCTGATCGAACACGGTTCAACTATTGGTAAGTATTTGACCAAGGTCTGGTTCTTTTGAGTGGTGCGGTTAACTCACAGCCGTGGGTCCTGTCCAGCAAGTGCTCGCGGGGCCTCTTGCGACTGTAGCTCCGGTCATAGGGGCCTGTGGAGGGTGAGGGGAGGCCATGCAGAAGCCGCTCGGCCTTACAGAGGGCCTGGCCCTCCAGCCTGGCGGCGCTCAGCACCCCACCGTTGCCATCCAAGTGGTGGTGTTGTCGCCGCTGCTGCTTCTCAGCCCGGCTCTTATAGTGAGACAGTCCTGTGGGGGAAGGGTAGAGACACTGGTCAGGGGATTTTTCATTCTACACAGCTAGGATAGTATGTGTGTGTGTCAAGAGACTTCCTGGTAAAAAAAGAAAAAAAAATACAAATGTGACAACGTGCTACACTCGCCAATGGCTGACAAGTTGATTCCCAAAGGCTGTGTTTATCTCCTTTGGGTGCGAGTTGGTGTGTATCTTTGTGTCCACAAGGGGTCATGTGTACTCCCTGACTGTGAAAAAAAAACACCTTGCTTTCCAAAGGTTGTGTATATAAGCAGGTGTGTATGACCACACTAGGTGTGTATTGGATTGCTTCATATGCGTGTGTGTGGTCCTGCCCACATATACTCACTGTGTGCCATGAGCGAGTTGGCCAGCTTGATGTGCTTGTCTTTGGAGGAGAGCTTGTGTTTGAGCGAGAGCTTCTTGAGGGGCTTGGTCCTCTCGGGGGCCTTGCCCTGCCAGTGGCTCTTCATCACCTGCTGCAGCCGCAGGCTCATACACACATCTAAGGAGAGAAACACGCACTTAGTGTTATCCACAAGATATGGTCCGTGCAGATGAGAGAAGGAAAGGGGACAAGGTGGGTGGAGAAATGGAGGGAAGAGGGGTTTAAATAAAACAGGCTGTTTCACACTCTCCATGGTGATAAAGTGTACAGTAGGGAAGTGAAAAGGTGCTTCTGGAATGGCAGTCAACTAGTCTGAACTACTATAAAAGGTGGTTACGTCACAAACGGCAATATGTTTACATTACTGGAGTCACCTTGTTAGGAGGCATTAAGCAACATTACGAGATCATTTTAGAGAGAAAGTTACAGTAGCTAACAAATTGTAAATTAGTGAATTGCTTCGCCCCACAGTCAGCCAGGTTAGCTAGAGAGAAATTCACATTTATTTACAGTTTTTAGCTGAAGCTCCCTCACCTTTTCTTTTTTTTCCTGTGGGTTGGCAGGTAAACAAACTAGACTAGCTCAGAAGCACATTGTCAGGGTTGAAGCAAATGAGCCTAAATGTCATGTTAAAAAGTCACAAGTTGAAGTAACCAAAAGCCACCGAGGCCTTTGGAAGGCTTAAAATAAAATAATTTGTAAAAGTTCATTCTAAAAACTCGTATCCAAATGATGTTGACCCCAATTTTTTTTTTTATTGTTGAAATTTGCTTGCAACATGATGCTCTTTGGTCGAGAGAGGCCAGTCTGATTTGTTGAAGACCAGTATTATGCAAATGTCCAGCAGCTTTAAATTTTTCCTTTAAATTCTATGGTGGGGAGAAGGAGACAAGCTCAGGTGTGCACACTGCACACAAGCTAGCTAGCAAACCATGCAATCGACACTTGGCGTTAGCAAAAAGGACAAAGCCTATACAACAACTATCGCGCCAGTCACTATTTCAAATGTAGCTTATAAGAGTTGTCATGTTGGCTGTTTAGAAGCTGTTAGCTAGCTATCTCAGCGAACTTAGTCAACAAGAGAGCAAGTCAAAGCATATCCTCCACACAACAACCATCTCGCCATTCCATTTTATTTCAAATCCTGTGGTCTGTAGCTAAAAGTTGGATGTCAAGATGAAATCTAGTAAGCCCTATTGACTGATATAGGTAGCAGCAGGTAGCTGACTTGCTTAGCTGCTAACAATCACGGCTAGCTAACAAAAATATCAGGAATAGTGACAACGCAATGGACAAAAATGACTCACGTTTATTAAATAATTAGTCTTTTGACTCTTTGGACCAGTATACGTCCACACCACTGTTACGTAACAGGCAAAGCAGGGGCACAGAGATATATGGAGCAGAAAAATAGATTCTGGTTCTATGCTCCTGGCTCCTTACCGTCAGGGAGGGAGAGGATGGGGTGGACGCCCGGGTCCAAGTGGGACAAGCGCTCCAGGGAGGGAAGCTCATACTGGGGGTCTTCTCTGGGTGCGCTGGGGCGACCCCCGCATGTCACACAGGAGGAGGGGTTGACCCTGCAGCTGCAAAGGATAGCGCTGGTTCTCGGGACCTGGGAAGGGACAAACCAAAAGTCACTTGTTTACTAACCCATTTAATCCCATGGGTCACAATAGTTGTACTTAAAACTAATGTGTCATATTATGCAATATTATGATGTCTAGTATCATTTAGAGCAGTGTTTTTCAACTCCAGCCCTCGAGTACTGCCAACAGCACACGTTTGTTGTTGCCCCGGACAAACTCACCAGATTCAACTCATTGAGGGCTTGACTGACTAGCGGGAAAATACAGTGGAGGTGACTTAAGGATTCACACACATTTTGACAGATGGAATTCCATGACTTTTCACCTAATTTCCATGACCAACAACTGGCGGTGTATCTATGTATATTTAAAAAGTAAGCGTAATGTGATATTGACACTGGGAGGCTGCTCTCTAATCCCATGCACCATCTCCTGTCATTGTGCAAGGAGCTTACACACCCCCCGCACAAATTAGAATACCTGTTAAGCAACTGTATAAAACACATGGCCAACCCTCAGTCTGGAGATCCACTGGGTGTGCAGGCTTTTGAGTCAGCCAGTTCATCAAGTTCCTGTTGAGCAGCTAATTTAAAACATGTGGTTTGTTAGAGGGGGACTAGAATAAAAGCCTGCACACCCATTAGATCATCTGGAGGGTGGTTGATCCCACTTGATGTATAACATTGCTACCAAATACATTTTATGCCTTTTGAAATAATTTGCTCATTCAATATATCAAATGGCTATGGTAGGCCACAAATCTTTTTATTCAGCTGAAGCAAGCCCCCAAATTCTCTTCTGAAAGTGCACCTTTTCTAGTTGTCATACTTTGCAGGCTGACTAGCATTATATTGAGTTGCAATGTCCCATAAATTGGATGCCCAAATCAACTGGAAGTAAATACAAAACAAGTCGACAGAGGCATGCGCTGAGAGCGAATTCCCTACAGATTGCGACTCCCGCTACCATCGCACAAAAACTTTTTTTTTTTTTGCTCGAAAGGAGCACAACAAGACTCCACGAAAGAAAAGAAATGACGTAGGAGACACAAGCGGTCAAAGAGGGGACCAGGAACACAGGCCGTGGACACAGAGCTCCAGTAGCACGCGGTAATTAACCTCTCCAGAAATGACCTTACTGGCGCGCAAGTCTCAGTCTTATCTAAGGGCCTCTCTTTTGTACCTGCATTTACAGACAAATCATTCGATACGAAAGTAGATCTGTTTAAATTATTTTGCAAGATTAAACTTAAGCACATGTTTTCAAAACACTTTTGGTCCTAGAAACCCATCTGGTACCCATTTAAGCCCAAAAGCAAATTCTGTCCTATGGTTAACAACTCCTCAATTAATACCTATTGTAGGTTAGTCGAACAAGAAGCCATGTCACTATATACGAGAAAAACAAACCACATTCAGAAGAACCTCACTAGAACAGAACAGGCACTTAACGAACGATTCATCTTTGGTTATTAAACCTGCAGACAAGGGGGGTGCTGCGGTCGTTTTAGACTATGAAAAATACAAAGAAGACATTCAGAGACAACTCAGTAATGAATGTTTCTACAGAAAACAGTGTTGATCCCACACAGGTGTTTCAATGGGATATATGGTCTAATCTGGAGCAAGCCCTATTAAATAACCTTCTCAAAACCTGAATATCTTTGCTGCAAATGTACCATACGTCCATGCCTGTACATTTTGCCGAAATAACACAAACATAAAAACACAAGGCAATTATCCAGGCAGACCAGTGGTTGCAGGAATAGGCTCAATGATAGAGGCATTGTCAAACTTCGTAGACTTATTAAAACTCATGTGCAAGCATTGCCATCATATGTGAAAGACTCTATAGACATCATAAACAAGGTCTCAACAATAACGGGTTTAACAGAAGACTATTTTGGTCACATTAGATGTCGAGAGTCTATATACCAGCATTCCCTATATGGGAGGGCTGGCAGCCCTAGCTCACTATTTGAGAGACAGATACTAACGAATACCCACCAACAAACTTTATTCTAGAGCTGGCTGAATATGTTTTAACGTGTAACTAACTTCAGGTTGATTATGAATACTACATCCAAACGAATGGAACATCGATGGGCTCCACATTCACTCTGAGCTATGCTAACCTTTATGTGGGCCTTTTTGAAGAACGTTGTGTTAATAATGAAAACGAAAATCTATTTGAGGAGGAATGGGAACAGAGCTGTCAGACTATGGCATTACTTAATGACATTGACCCCCAATCACAAATTCACTATTACGATACGTAAAGCTTATTCAAGGTCAGTGATACTATCAAGATCAGTGCGCGGGTTGTGCAAGTTCCTTTTGAATTTTGAAGCCACAATCTAAAAGGCTACAAATATGTTTTCTTAAAATTACTGTTCGCGATTCACATATTTTTTGATTCAATTCACTGTGATTGAACCGAATACCAAATAATACAATGGCTAAGTGAATCGTTCGTTACCGTCAAAAATAATTGTTTAAATATATATATTTTTTAAATCGGTCAAGTAAGTACATCAAACTCGTATGCAAGAGTCGGTGGAAAGTCTTTCGGGACAAGACATAAAAACATGAATACAGGGTACAAGATGTGATTTGAATTGGGTACTTAAGTCTTTTCTCTATTATATTTTATAGGCTAGGCCTACCCGCTGTTGCAATGTCTGACTGTCTCTCTTTCCAAGAGCTACGGCCCACTCGTCTCGCACACATGCAGGTGATGCGCGCAAGTTTAATTCTGAGCCTGGCTGAAATGCTGATTTTTATTTGATTGATCAAATATAAAAAATAACTTTGCCTCAAATTACATTAACAGAAATTATGAAGTTTCTTTCCATGACTTTTCCCAAACTTTTTCCAGGCCTGGAAAACACAATTTCAAGTGTTAAATGTAATGTGCACAAGTACATGGCCTCCCGAGTGGCGCAGTGGTCTAAGGACTGCATCGCAGTTGTTAGCTGTGCCACTAGAGATCCAGGTTCGAGTCCAGGCTCTGTCACAGCCGGCAGCAACCCATGGGGCGACGCACAATTGGCCCAGCGTCATCCAGGTTAGGGGAGGGTTTGGCCGGCAGGGATGTCCTTGTCCCATCGCACTAGTGACTCCTGTGGCGGCCCGGGCGCATGCACGCTGACACGGTCACCAGGTGTACGGTGTTTCCTCAGATCACATGGGTGTGGCTGGCTTCCGGGTTAAGCGGGCATCGTCAAGAAGCAGTACGGCTTGGTAAGGTTGTGTTTCGGAGGACGCATGGCTCTCGACCTTCGCCTCTCCCGAGTCCGTACGGGATTTGCAGCGACGAGACAAGACTAACTACTAATCGGATACCATGAAATTGGGAAGAGAAAAAAGAGGGGGGAAAAGTGCACGTACAATGAAAGTACTTTCTAGTGCTAAACCCAACAAACACTCCACTGCCTTGTGCTCGGAGTCTTTCAAGTGCCTTCTTGGAAACTCTAAGCATGCTATCACGTGCCTCTTTCTCAGGAGTGGCCTCCGTCTGGCCACTCTCCCATAAAGCCCAGATCGGTAAAGTGCAGTAGAGACTGTTGGTGCTTCCACAAATTATTGACTCGGGTGTGAATACTTATGTAAATGAGATATTCATGCATTTAATTTTCAATACATTTGCAAACATTTCTAAACACACTTTCACTTTGTCATTATGGGGTATTGTGGGTAGAAGGGGGAGATTTTTAAATACATTTTGAATTCAGGCTGTAACAAAATGTGGAATAAGTCAAGGGGTATGAATACTTTCTGAAGGCACTATAGGTACAGTGCATTCGGAAAGTATTCAGACCCCTTCACTTTTCCCACATTTTGTTACGTTACAGGCTTATTCTAAAGTGGATTAAATAAAACATGTCCCTCAATCTACACAAAATACCCCATAATGACGAAGCGAAAACAGACTTAGACATTTTTGCATATTTATAAAGAATTTAAATCAGAAATGTACATAAGTATTCAGACCCTTTGCTATGAGACTTGAAATTAAGCTCAGGTGCATCCTGTTTCCATTGAGATGCTTCTACAACTTCATCAGAGTACACCTGTGGTAAATTCAATTGATTGGACGTGTTACGGAAAGGCAAACACCTCCATTCGGAAAGTATTCAGACCCCAATATTTTGTTAGGTCCCAGCGTTATTCTAAAATTGATTCTATTTACACCCTCAATCTACACACAATACCCCTTAATGCATTTCAGAGCAAAAACCAAGTCATGAGGTCGAAGAAATTGTCCATATAGCTTTGAGACAGGATCTTGTCGAGGCACAGATCTGGGGAAGGGTACCAAAACATTTCTGCAGCATTGAAGGTCCCCAAGAACACAGTGGCCTCCATCATTCTTAAATGGAAGTTTGGAACCACCAAAACTCTTCCTGAAGCTGGCCGAAAGGCCAAACTGAGCAATCGGGGGAGAAGGGCCTTGGTCAGGGAGGTGACCAAGAATCCAATAGTCACTTACAAAGCTCCAGAATTCCTCTGTGGAGATGGGAAAACCTTCCAGAAGGACAACCATCTCTGCAGCACTCCACCAATCAGGCTTTTATGGTAGTGGCCAGATGGAAGCCACTCCGTAAAAGGCACATGACAGCCCGCTTGGAATATGCCAAAAGGCACCTAAAGGACTCTCAAGACCTTGAGAAACAAGATTATCTGGTCTGATGAAACCAAGATTGAACTATTTGGCCTGAATGCCAAGTGTCACATCTGGAGAAAACCAGGCACTGCTCATCACCTGGCCAATACCATCCCCACGGTGAAGCATGGTGGTGGCAGCATCATGCTGTGGGGATGATTTTCAGCGGCAGGGACTGGGACACTAGTCAGGAACGAGGGAAAGATGAATGGAGAAAAGTACAGAGAGATCCTTGATGAAGTCCTGAACACTCTGGAGCAGGTTCTCAGACTAGGGCGAAGGTTCACCTTCCAACAAGACAATGGCCCAAAGCAAGACAACGCAGGAATGGCTTTGGGACAAGTCTCTGAATATCCTTGCGTGGCCCAGTCAGAGCCCGGAGTTGAACCCGATCGAACATCTCTGGAGAGACCAGAAAATAGCTGTGCAGCGACGCTCCCAATCCAACCCGATAGCTTCAGAGGATTGACAGAGAAGAATGGGACAAACTCCCAAATACAAGTGCCATGCTTGTAGCGTCATACCCAAGAAGGCTCGACACTGTAATCGCTGCCAAATGTGCTTCAACAAAGTACTGAGTAAAGGGTCTGAATGCTTATGTAAATGTGATTGATTTTATTTGCAGTACATTTGCACACATTTCTATAAAATTGTTTTTGCTTTGTCATTACGGGGTATTGTGTGTAGATTTATGAGGGGGGAAAACTATTTAATCCGTTTTAGATTAAGGCGGTTACAAAATGTGGGGGGGGGGGGGGAAATCAAGGGGTCTGAATACTTTCCGAATGCACTGTAGGTAGATCACTGCTTGTTCCCTTGGTCACATTTTTTTTTTTAACAATATGGACTACGGGTAAGGATACTAATGACATATCATTTGCATAGCGGCATATCTGGGAAAAATATGGGAACAAATTGGTTTTAATATAACCATTAGTCCTTCAGAAGTTATTACCCTAGGTTTATAGCCCACTCAAACACACAATAGAATCGATAACACAATACAGTCCTATGTAATCCACGAGCACAAGAGGATAAATAACAAAACACTCAACACTGGAAAAAGTTATTGTTTTAGTGCTGGGCAGGAGGAACGCATACTATGGGTCTACATGCATCTGCAAGTGCACACGCAGAAACATACCTTGCCATTGAGGTTAGGTACTGTGTTAGGCTGTACAAGTCTCCGTCGTCTGCAGTTAAGTAAGGGGCGCGTGCGGGCGGCCACACAGGTGCTATCATTGGGGCTGGGTTGGTGTTTGGTGTTACTCTCTGACACCCTGGAAAGGAGAGACAAGACCCGGTGAAGTGAAGAAGCAATGGATAGAGCGCTCAAATGGGTAAAAATTGTATAGCTCGAGACTGGTATGCAAGGTGCTCTTTGAATAGGGTAGTCATTGGTACTTGGAGACAACAATTTGTTGAAGCAAATTACATTCCTTCTAGGCCTCCACCTCAATACTAATTTACAAAGGCAGGCTGAAACAGACACTAGACAGCAATGTGAATGAATTACGTTTCCAATCCATCATTGTTACTACACACGAGAAAAGAGCAAGTTAGTGCCTTGTTTTCATAGGTTCTTCCTCCAAATAGATACACTTGAAGAATCTATGCTTTAGTTAGGTTAAGCATTCTGTGTGTGTGTGTGTATACCTGTTGAGGACCCCATTGACCGGCCTGCCATTCTGGCCTCTCCAGGGTCCAGACTCTGTGATGGTGACCTGACAGTCCTGGGGAGTAGGCTCGGTCTTAACTCCTGCCCCGCCCACCACCAACGCACTGGGCGCCACGCCTCCCAACTCCACTGAGCCCTGAGGGGTGGAGTTAAATAACATACATCAGCCACAGACATGAAATAATACTGTATAGGCTACCAACTAAAGCGAGAGACAAACCCACATCCTACACAAGGTGCATGTGTGATGGTGTAATTTACCTGCTACATTTGTATCATGTGACTTGCAATGGGATATATTTTGTGTGATAAGAGCTGCACTTGATTGTCCCAGACAATTAAGACCGCATCTTAAAAGACAGACTAACGTATACAGGACGTTTATATAGGTAATGCGTGTACTAGTACTACCACAATAGTGAATAGTGGCACTACTATATTTAGTGCTCCATGGCATCTGTGGTATTGCTCATGCTAATCTCTTTACAGGCCACTTTCACATGTACGTGCTGCAGGTCTGGATGGAAACATTCAAATGGCTAATGGGTTAGAGCATGGTCGAAGCAACACCAGGGATGTGGGTTTGACTACTGCATGTATACTTGAATATGTCAGTGACAAGGTTGTCACTTCTGCAAGTTGCTTTGGATGAAATGTCCATATTACTCTTATATTATTAAACCGTGCACAATTAGCCCAATGTTGAGGCGGTGCTGTACCTTGTTGGCACGGATCTGTCGGTAGACGTCTGTCTGCTGGCGGATACGGTACTCCAGGTCTGAGATGTGGGCCTGGAGCCAGTTCCAGTGGCTGATGATGGAGGCCCGCTCGATGGTGTAGCGACTCTCCGCCCGCTTCCATCTAAACCGGAAAGTCACACAGACACACAGGGGTGAACAAGTGTTCATCGAACCCACTTGTCTGTTTTACATTGATAAAATAATTTAATTGCTGTGTAATTGGAATCATTTCTTCTTGAATGCCTACACAAATGAATGCAAAAGCCACACACTATTGCCCAAACATTATGCAAATATCGAATTTTTCAACATTGGGGAATTCACAAATCACACAATATTAATGACCATTTACGTCAAATAGCAAAGATTCTACTTCTGTGGCAAAGTATCAATACTGAGGGACGTGTTGTCACAGTTGCTTCTTGTTGAAGAGGCATCAGCAAAAGTTCGTTTGTATAGCTAGCTATCCTCTTATCTCGTTTCTGAATTAATTTGTGGTCGTTTCCTTCTCGCTAACAAAATAAGTGAGATACAATTTATTTGTGTCCTACCATATATCAATAACATAAAAGTCTGTCACTGGTATGGGCCGGTAAATATCCTACAGCTAGCCAGTTGTGGCCACAAGCTAAAACCAGAGAGAGAATTCACTGTTTCATCTGCTGCTGGTTTGATGTTTACTCAAATAAGTCTTTCCACGTGTAATTTATTAAATTAGATTTTTAATTCTATAAAGACTAATTGTGTCAATATGTTGTGATTGGAAAACGGCTGAGGATTTTTCTACATACTAAAACGTAAAGTACAACATGTTGCGTACCAGCTTACACCATGTTTAAACTACAGTTGGCACACCGTGTGAGTCAAAAATACAATCATGTGTTCGGGCCATTTCATCAATCTTCGGCAGGTAGCCTAGTGGTTAAGAGTGTTGGGTCAATAACCGCAAGGACACTGGTTCGATTCCCCGAGGTGAAAAATCTGTCAATGTGCCCTTGAGCAAGGCACTTAATCCTAATTGCGCCTGTTTTAAAATATATATATTTTAAACTAGGCATGTCAGTTAAGAACAAATTCTTATTTACAATGACGGCCTACCGGGGAACAGTGGTTTAACTGCCTTGTTCAGGGGCAGATTTTTACCTCGTCAGCTAGAGGATTTCGATCCAGCAACCTTTTGGTTACTGGCTCAACGCTCTAACCACTACTAGGTAACCTGCCACCACCATAAGACGCTCTAGATAAGAGCGTCTGCTAAATGACTGAAATGTAAATGTCTTTGTGGCTTTTATATGCAGGGAGCATAAATTGTACACTTTAAAAAATCAGGTTAGAAACCATGTATACAGAGCATTCAGAAAGCATTCAGACCCCTTCACTTTCCCCACATTGTTATGGCCTTATTCTAAAATGAATTAAATTGTTTTTACCCCCCCCCCCCCCCCCCCCAATCTACACACAATAACCCATAATGACAAAACAAAGACAGTTGATCATAAAAAAAACAGAAATATCACATTTACGTCAGTATTCAAACTATTTACTCAGTACTTTGTTGAAGCAGCTTTGGCAGCGATTACAGCCTAGAGTTTTCTTGGGTATGATGCTACAAGCTTCGCACACCTGTATTTGGGGAGTTTCACCCATTCTTCTCTATAGATCCTCTCAAGCTCTGTCACATTGGATGGGGAGTGTTAGTGCACAGCTATTTTCAGGTCTCTCCAGAGATGTTCGATCGGGTTCAAGTCCGGGCACTGGCTAGGCTACTCAAGGACATTGAGACTTGTCCCAAAGCTACTACTTTGTGTTCTTGGCTGTGTGCTTAGGGTCGTTGTCCTGTTGGAAGATGAACTGTCGCCCCAGTCGGAGGTCCTGAGCGCTCTGGAGCAGGTTTTCATCAAGGATCTCTCTGTACTTTGCTACGTTCATATTTCCCTCGATCCTGACTAATCTCCCAGTCCCTGCCGCTGAAAAACATCCCCACAGCATGCTGCTGCCGCCACGCTTTACCGTACAGATGGTGCCAGGTTTCCTCCAGACGTGCCGCTTCGCATTCAAACTTGGTTTCATCAGACCAGAGAAACTTGTTTGCTGGAGTGCTGGAGAGGTAGCTGTCCTTCTGGAAGGTTCTCCCATCTCCACAGAGGAACTCCGGAGCTCTGTCAGTGTGACCATTAGGTTCTTGGTCACCTCCCTGACCGAGGCCCTTCTTCCCCAATTGCTCAGTTTGGCAGGGTGGCCAGCTCTAGTAAGAGTCTTGGTGGTTCCAAACATCTTCCATTTAAGAATGATGGAGGCCACTGTGTTCTTGGGGACCTTCAATGCTGCAGAAATGTTTTGGTACCCTTCCCCAGATCTGTGCCTCGACACAATTCTGTCTCGGAGCTCTACGGACAATTCCTTCGACCTTATATAGACAGGTGTGTGCCTTTCCAAATCATCTACAATCAATTGAATTTACCCCAGCTGGACTCCTATCAAGTTGTAGAAAAATCTCAATGATGATCAATGGAAACATGATGCACCTGAGCTCAATTTCGAGTCGCATGGCAAAAAGTCTGAATACTTATGTAAATAAGATGTTTTTAACTTGTAATTCATTTGCAAGAATTTCTAAAACACTGTTTTTGCTTTGTAGTAATGGGGTATGGGTGTAGATTGATAAAATACATTTTAGAATAAGGCTAAAGTAACAAAATCACAAGAAAAGAAATCAAGGGGTCTGCATACTTTCCGAATGCACTGTACATCCACTATCTTCTACCTGGACTTTAAAAGGTAGACTGCGATATGATGAAGATGCTGAAAGTACATATTGGGTCAATTTCCACAACTACTTAGGGCGTTGAAGCACAAGACTCAATTTCGCCACTGTTTTGGTCCCGTGGCTACCACATAAAAAAGTGTGAAGCAAACCCCGAGCTCATGTGACAAACTGGGTGACTGAAACATTTCACCTATCGCAATATCTTTCCGCTGCTCGTGGCAATGTAATTTCTGAATATTTTTTCTCACATATAACAAGCTGGTAAACTATTATTACTATTGGAGTAGTAAATTTTTTACGGTGGCGCCGGAGGGGAGGGCTGCATTCTTAACGGCTCTTAACCAACCATGCTATTTTGTTTGTTTTTTCGCGTTGTTCCTAACTTGTTTTGGACATAATGTTGCTGCTACCGAGCTTCAAGTTCCACATCAACAAACTAACATGGTTCAAGCACACCAAGACAGTCGTGAAGAGGGCACGACAAAACCCATTTCCCCTCAGGAGACAAAAGATTTGGCATGGGTCCTCAGATCCTCAAAAGGTTCTACAGCTGCACCCTCGAGAGGATCCTGACGGGTTGCATCACTGCCTGGTATGGGAACTGCTCGGCCTCCGACCGCATGGCACTACAGCGGGTAGTGCGAACGGCCCAGTACATCACCGGTGCCAAGCTTCCTGCCATCCAGGACCTCTATGCCAGACGGTGTCAGAGGAAGGCCATAAAAATTGTCAAAGACTCCAGCCACCTTAGTCATAGACTGTTCTCTCTGCCACCGCACGGCAAGCGGTACCGGAGCGCCAAGTCTAGGTCCAAGAGGCTCCTAAATAGCTTCTACCACCAAGCCATAAGACTCCTGAACAGCTAATCAAATGGCCACCCAGACTATTTGCATTGCCCCCCCCCCCCGGAACGCTGCTGCTACTCTTATCTATGCATAGTCACTTTAATAACGCTACCTACATGTACATATTACCGCGATTCCGGTGCCCCCGCATATTGACTCTGCATCGGTACCCCCTGTATATAGCCCTGCTATTGTTATTTACTGCCGCTCTTTAAATAGTTGTTCATCTTACTTTTTTGTTGAATTTTCTTAAAACTGCATTGTTGGTTAAGGGCTTGTAAATAAGCATTTCAATGTAAGGTCTACTACACCTGCTGTGTTCGACGCAAGTGACAAATAAAATTTGACAGTGATTTTGCTGCTTGTTACTCATCCTTTTGTGAGAGGAAAAGTAAACGTGGACAGTTCTTACAACCTCAAAGTGCTCCTCTGCAAAAATATTTCTTCATGTTCTATATTTTTGGGGAGTGGCAGTGACATTTTAGCAGCAGCCGATGCAATGGGGAAGAGCAATGGCCGCTGGTACGTTCTTTCCTAAATCCAATAAGAAGGACTAAGCCGTTGCATCCCTGATGTCTCGGTCTTCACCTAAACTGGGTCCTTCTCAGAGCCCTCGGCTCACAATCACAGGTAATAGCAAATAAGAATTGGGATGTGTGCCCGTGAGAGATGCTCCGGAGCGCAGAGAAAGGAAAGAGAAAGGAAAGTGTAGTCTGGCCCAGGAGTGTGAAGGTGAACGGAAAGGCTCTGGAGCAACGAACTGCCCTTGCCGTCTCTGCCTGGCCGGTTCCGCTCCACTGGGGCTGAGTCACTGGCTTACTGGTGCTCTCCCATGCCGTCCCTAGGAGGGGTGCGTCACTTGAGTGGGTTGAGTCACTGACGTGATCTTCCTGCACCCCCCCCCCCCCCCCCCCCCCCCCCCCCCCCCCCCTAGGACCATGCCTCAGGACTACCTGGCATGATGACTCCTTGCTGGCCCCAGTCCACCTGGCCGTGCTGCTGCTCTAGTTTCAACTGTTCTGCCTGCGGCTATGGAACCCTGACCTGTTCACCGGACGTGCTACCTGTCCCCCCAGACCAGCTGTTTTCAACTCTCTAGAGACAGCAGGAGCGGTAGAGATACTCTTAACTTCACTAGGGTAGGGGGCAGCATTCGGAATTTTGGATGAAAAGCGTGCCCACATTAAACTGCCTGCTACTAAGGCCCAGAAGATAGGATATACATATAATTAGTAGAGTTGGATAGAAAACACTCTAAAGTTTCCAAAACAGTTAAAATAATGTCTACTATTATTTTGAAAGGCTGTTTTTCCATTGCAAGCCTATCCACCATACAAAGACTTAGGACCCAGTTCACGAGCTCCGTGTCTTCCTCTACATGTGGCCAGTCTTTAGGCATTGTTTCAGGCTTTTACTCTGAAAAATTAGGGAGATACAGCACTTTCAATCAGTGGCCAGTGGAAATTTCCATTCATCAGCCATGCGCCTGATCGGGAACGCGCCTTTCTTGTTTCTCCTTTCCTATTGACAAAGCTTTTGTCCGGTTGAAATATTATTGATTATTTATGACAAAAACAACCAGAGGATTGATTTTAAACATCGTTTGGCATGTTTCTACTAACTTTTATTGTACTTAAACTGTCTGGAATTAGTGCACGCGCCTTTTATTACTGGATTACTGGACAAAACGCACAAACAAAAAAGGAGGTATTTGGTCATAAAGAGGGACATTATCGAACAAAACAAACATTTATTGTCTGACATGGAGACCTGGGAGTGCCACCAGATGAAGATCATCAAAGGTAAGTGATTCATTTTAATGCTATTTCTGACACTCTCCTTGGCTGGAAAATGGCTGTATGGGTTTCTGATAGATGCAGACCTAACATAATCGCAAAGTGTGCTTTCGCCGTTAAGTGTTTTTAAAATCTAACATAGCGGTTGCATTAAGGAGAAGTTTATCTTTATTTCCATGAATAACACTGTATCGTTTATCAATGTTTATGATGAGTATTTTTGTAATTTGATGTGGCTCTCTGCATTTTCACCGGATGTTTGTTTGAGACAATGCATTTCTGGCCATAACGCGCCAATGTAAACAGATTTTTGGATATAAATATGAACTTTATCGAACAAAACATACATGTATTGTGTAACATGAAGTCCTATGAGTGCCATCCGATGAAGATCAAAGGTTAGTGATTAATTTTCTCTCTATTTCTGCCTTTTGTGATTCCTCTCTTTGGCTGGAAAAATTGCTGTATGGTTCTGTGACTAGGTGCTGACCTAACAATCGCATGGTGTGCTTTCGCAGTAAAGCCTTTTTGAAATCGGACACTGTGGTTGGATTTACAACAAGTTTATCTTTAAAATGGTGGATAATACTTGTATGCTTGAGGAATTTTAATTATGGGATTTCTGTTTTGAATTTGGCGCCCTGCAATTTCACTGGCTGTTGTCGAGGTGGGACACTACTGTCCCCCTTGTACCAGAGAGGTTAATGATCGGCTATGAAAAGCCAACTGACATTTACTCCTGAGGTGCTGACTTGTTGCACCCTCGACAACTACTGTGATTATTATTATTTGACCATGCTGGTCATTTATGAACATTTGAACATCTTAGCCATGTTCTGTTATAATCTCCACCCGGCACAGCCAGAAGAGGACTGGCCACCCCTCATAGCCTGGTTCTTCTCTAGGTTTCTTCCTAGGTTTTGGCCTTTCTAGGGAGTTTTTCCTAGCCACCGTGCTTCTACACCTGCATTGCTTGCTGTTTGGGGTTTTAGGCTGGGTTTCTGTACAGCACTTTGAGATATCAGCTGATGTAAAAGGGCTATATAAATAAATTTGATTTGAGTAGTGCGAATTTGACCGGCAGAAGTGAATTATAATTATTATATTCAGCCCAAGTGCACAACGGCCACTTTGGCCACAAGGCATGGATTTTTGGGGGCTAGTGGTGTAGTGGAGGGAGAACGCAGTTTACACGGGTTACCCACCTTTTGCATAAAAATGCATTGCAAGTATAGGGAGCGTTACTGTATTCACAACAAACTCCTTTCAGTTTATGTATCTAGATTTACCACCACATCACTGAGTATCACCAAAGGGGGAAATGTCTTTTGGATAAAGGACAAAGTGACCTACTGTGGTATAGGATTATAGATCAGGAATGTGATCAATTCAATTCAGTCAATACAGGAAGTAAACTTAAATTCCAACTCCAACTGTCCTAATTGAAAAGCAGTGAGGAAAACAGGAATTTAATTTTCACTAATCTCTCTTCAGGATCCATGGTGGCTTATTAAATGCAATGCAAGTTCTCTAGGGGTATTGCAGATAGAAATGTAAGGCATAGAAGCCAAGGAGATTCCCCATCCCAGGCGAAAGAGAGATCTAGACGCATATTATTTTCGTAACACCACGCCCTCCTGAACAAGCTCTTATCTAATCAATGAACCGGTATCTCATTTACATCTCTGGGGCTGCGTCCCAAATTGGCACCCTAACAGCAGCAGCATGAAGCACCATATTGCACATTCGATTGCACCAATCAGTCAGGGACTGTGGCGTGCCTCGCAGATAGGCAAGTGTTGAATTGATCTGCCGTGGGGGACCAGGCTGGTCTATACACGTGTTGTAGGATACGTCAGCTCAGGTGGTGATCCATTTCTTCCCTGTCAAATAAGATTTTTTTGTGTGTGAATCTCAATGTATTTGCATGATTCCTCCGAGGTTCCTCCCCTCTGATTTTCTCCTCCAATCCATTTTGAGTAGGGAGGCAAGGAGGGGCACAAGAAATCAAGATAATACAATGGAGATTCACCCACTGTATTCTGTATTAGTCACTCCCACAAAGCTGTAGTAGGCCAATCTAGCTGGCAAACAAAGCAAGCCATGTGGTAGAAAGGTCACAGATAAGGGGAAGCAGGATGCAGAAAACTACAGGGACAATTAATTAAATAAGCCTAATTTATTAAAAGACTGGTGGCCAGGCCTGGGTCACATTTAGTAGGCAAGCATTGTGGAAGGTTGCAGATTAACATGTGATGACTAGAGCTGATGTGATACATTTTTCTAACATGTCAGAGGCATGTGTCCTATAATATATTACAACAATCAACAATGTTATGGCCTGCTGAACGCAGCCCTGGGGCATGGCATGTCCATTAGGCAGCAAACGGAAGAAAACAGACTAAAACGGGGCAACTAAAATTAACAGAGGGACTACATTTCAGTTGCAAAGCATTTTATAACGTTTCTGCTGTATGCCCTATTGAACACGACCCAGATAGTCTCTTTCAACCAAATATCACCACCCTGCATAGAAAGCTGCTGGCTTGAGGATCAGTGACCTCAGTTATCAGAGTGAAGGTCTAAAGGAGGAGGGACTGATAACTGAGCAGGGAAAATCCTCCCTCCCAATAAACAAGGAGCTCTAACTTGCCATCTCCCATCCAGCTTCACACGCCATCCTCCCCCACTTCACACCCCACCAGCAGCACTCTCTACCAGCCTGTTTTTGTCTGTCAGCACATTCCCCAATGTGGCGCTTTCCTGGACACAGCACATGTTATACACGGTAACCAGCACCACAGCATAATACTAACCTTGTCTTACAACACCAAACACCCTGCAATAGTCGTGCTAAAGGCTTCCAAAAACCAGCAGGCTAGCCAACAGCATAAGGCTTGATGTTCAGGGCCAGGCAATGTCCAGCATCACAAGCACACCTTCCTGGGGAAGGATGCAGACTTGAAATGTAGATGTCAGTGCTACTAGGGCTGCAACGGTCATTCAAGGCCTTCAGTTGGGCTATCTCAATCACTGACTGGTTGTCACCTATGTGACCAACTTGACAGGCTAGAACACAGAGCAAAATCAGTTTTAATCTCAAATTGACAAAAATAGGCCATATATATGATTATTTGGGCACGTGCATTACAGAAGGGCCCCAGAATACGACCAATTTAGCTACATTTAGTTGACTGATGTAGCTGGCAAGGTAACCGCCGTTTAACTTTTTCAGGATAGGGGGCAGCATTTTCACTTTGGATGAATAGCGTGCCCAGAGTGAACTGCCTCTTACTCTGTCCCAGATGCTAATATATGCATATTATTATTACTATTGGATATAAAACACTCTGAAGTTTCTAAAACTGTTTGAATGATGTCTGAGTATAACAGAACTCATATGGCAGGCAAAAACCTGAGAAAAAATCCAAACAGGAAGTGAGAATTATGAGGCTGGTCGATTTTCAACTCATCGCCTATTCAAATCCCAGTAAGATATGGATCTGTTTGCAATTCAATTCCTACGCCTTCCACTAAATGTCAACAGTCTGTAGAACGTTGAATGAAGCTTCTACTGTGATGTTGAGCCGGATGGGAGCTGTTTGAGTCAGTGGTCTGGCAGAGTGCCAGGTCCTGGTCACGCGCATTCCACATGATATCGACTTGCGTTCCATTACTTCTATAGACATAAAGGAATTCTCCGGGTTGGAACGTTATTGAATATTTATGATAACATCCTAAAGATTGATTCTCTACTTAGTTTGACAAGTTTATTTGACCTGTAATATAACTTTTTGAAGTTTTCGTCCGACGTTCGCCTGGATCTGCGTGAGCGTTTGAATATGTGTACTAAACGTGCTAACGAAAGTAGCTACTTGGACATAAATAATGGACATTATTGAACAAAACAACAATTTATTGTGGAACTAGGATTCCTGGGAGTGCATTCTGATGAAGATCATCAAAGGTAAGGGAATATTTATGATGTAATTTCGTATTTCTGTTGACTCCAACATGGCGGGGAAATGTTATTTCTATCTGAGCGCCGTCTCAGATTGTATGGTGTGCTTTTTCCGTAAAGTTTTTTTGAAATCTGACACAGCGGTTGCATTAAGAACAAGTGTATATTTAATTCTATGTAAAACATGCATCTTTCATCAATGTTTATGATGAGTATTTCTGTTATTTGATGTGGCTCTCTGCAATTTCTCCGGATATTTTGGAGGCATTTCTGAACATGGCGCCAATGTAAACTGAGATTTTTTTATATAAATATGCACATTATCGAACAAAACATACATGTATTGTGTAACATGATGTCCTATGAGTGTCATCTGATGAGGATCATCAAAGGTTAGTGATTCATTTTATCTCTATTTCTGCTTTTTGTGACTCCTATCTTTGGCTGGGAAAATGGCTGTTTTTTGGACTTGGCGGTGATCTAACATAATCATATGTTGTGTTTTCGCTGTAAAACATTTCTTAAATCAGACACGATGGGTAGATTAACAAGATGTTTATCTTTCATTTGCTGTATTGGACTTGTTAATGTGTTAAAGTTACATATATCTAAAGAATATTTTTGAATTTCCCACGCTGCCTTTTCAGCGGAATGTTGTCAGGGGTTCCGCTAGCGGAACGTGTGTCCTAGAAAGGTTAACTTAACAGGGGAAAAAACTAAACTAGTGTTCATTCCCAGTGCTGAGCTAGTAGTGTAATGTTAGCTAATGTTTCAACCCCTCGAATGAGGTGAATTAGCTAGCTAGTAGCTAACACAGCCAGTTCAGCTCTTGCCTGTAGCTATCAGTCAGATATTAATAATAGCCACCTCATATTGCCATCTAACAGCCGTTGTTTGAATGTAAATGTTTTGTAGCCTTTTTGTCCTGTTTCAACAGATGTAAATTAATTTAGCTAGCTTTCACCAGTTGATGTACCGTTAGAAAGCTGGCCAAAACTAAGCACAATTTTTGCCTCATTCACACTAGACCTGAATCAAACAACGAAACTAGCAGCCAAACGATTTTAGATCGACAATACCTTTTTTTGTGCAATGTGAGTTATTAATGTCAGTATAGCACTGTACTGTAATTGATTTGTCAGTTTCACTAGCTAATTCCCTATTTTTCACACTGACACGGTATAAACAGCTCTACAGGCTTCACGGTCATGGTGCAGCATCAGTACACAACACTATGATCATCATGTCGTAGCAGGATCAGATGGTGACAGGTGTCCCAGCAGGGTCAGACTTCCAGGGAAGACCAGTCTACGGAACGCAGGTGAATTTTGCAGTAAATTCACAATATCAGTGAATGATACAAAGCTCCATCTTGAGTTGATGGGTAGACCTACAGTAGCTACAGGACAGCAGTTTAAGCTTAAAGTTAGTTTAGGATCTGAGCTTAAATGGTAATTTCAATTATTGATTGATTCTATTCTTGGATAATATAACGTATAAAGATACATCAAGGTAATTCTTTGTCATGCCTCATCTTTGGAGGATCAGAGGGTGACGGGTCACAGCAGGGTCAGGCAGCCAGGGAAGACCAGGCTGTGATGGAGCTGAGGTGAATTTTTGCAGATGCAACACTTTATTTTCTCTGTGCAGCAAACACTGGAGAAGCCAGATGCTTCAAAGATTGACACTATTTCACGGCAGTCTGACAAACCTCCAAACTGTAACAAGGGTTGATAGAGGCTTTTCCCAATGACACAATGCATGTAAAACAAAAACGTGAGGAAGACCTGGTAGAAGCTATTGATGATGAATGGATACTGATATGTTTGCATGCCAAGTTCATATAATCTCAGACATAAATTACTGCAGTTTAAGAACATCCATAGAACACACTATATGCCAGTGTAACTGAATAACATGCAGAGGAATTACATTTCTGAGTGCTGGAGGGGTAAAACACAAAAGGATACATATATGGTCTTGAATTCAGGCAGAGTATTTTCTTATATCTGAGCATGTCTACAGATTCTCACTTCTCCCTTTTTTTGTTTGCTTGTTGATACTGGGAGACTCAAACAAAACAGTGTAACCAAGCATCCAAGAAATGCATTGCCATTAATTGGAAGGTTGGTTATCCTCCCACAATGGATGGCAGAAATGTCAGGTTATGCATCAATAGATTTGATTTAATACAAGATTAAGGTTATACTGGGAAACTTTCACGAGGTCTGGATGCCTTTTATGGAATACAGTAAGACAAAAGGAGTCTACTGAAATATTCCCACGTCAGGGGAGATACCCATTGAGGAAATCCCTAGCTGCTGGGCTGCTCAGTCCTAGCCTTGGGGGTCTACCGTCCTGTGGTTTGTCACTCTGGCCTTGGCAGTACACACCCAAACCAATTATGAATGTTTCACTAAGATCCTAAAGCCGAGTGGGGTGTGTTGACTTGGGGCACTTCAGGGTGGTGGATCCCTAGGCACAGGACGACGCAGCTATAATGTGTGCAAGTAAAATATCTCTACAGGCCTATGAGATTAATAGGGTGTGCGGTTTCTGTGTGTTATGCAGCTGTATGCGTTTGTTTGTATTTTTATTTATTTTTTTACTTCTGTTTTTAAACCTTTCCCTTGGGAATAAAAAAAAAGTGGGGGGGAAAATGTTTTGGGAGAGAGGAATTGACTAGACTGGTGGGGGTCGGGCGTGCAGGTGGCTCGGGCTGGCTGACAGAAATTTGATAGAGGATGTCTTAAGACAATCAAAAGTCTGTGAACAAGATTTTTTTTTTGAAGAGCTGTTAGGCTATTGGTTAAAGGTGCAACAATTTTGATTATTGAATTACCTTCGATCTAGTTCAGTCTTCTCAATCACTTAAACATATTTAACAATGACCTCTTACCTAGCTTGATGACTGGGGGCTTTTGTTGTTCTGAGTAGAGACGACTAGAAGGGCCATGAGTCACATGGGATTGATACTGGAGACTTATCAAACAAAACGGTGTAACCAAGAATCTAAGAAATGCATTGCCATTCATTGGAAAAAATGCAGGAAATTAGCTTTAGACACACATTTTCTCCCCAACTTCAATGGAGATTTGCTCTCATGACTCGAGAGAGCCGGTGAGCTGCGCCACAGAGTTTCTTTGGCTGCGCTCTGCTTTGAAGGGTGGGGAGGGGCGAGAGAGGTTCAGGGGCCGGTGTGTATGACAGTCTGTGTGGCACGGAGGGAGAGCGAAAGTAGCCAAACCAACTCTTGTTGCTGCCATAGGTCGTCCATCATACCATCTGGTTGTGCCTGTCTTGACTGCATCAAATTGTTGTAAAGCTAACTAGCTACAGTATGTTAGTCAGCTAAGTTAGCCTGCTAGCTAGGTAAAGTAGCGAGGGTAATTGAGGTGTCATTCTACAACAACTCCATTCATACGAAACAGCCGCCTACCTGTTTGGTTGATCATTGTAGCCTACTCCTTATTTAGCCAACTTTATTCCATAATTTTTATTCCATTTAGCATTGATTAGAAATGGTGCCTCACTAATTTTAACGGCCTTTTAAAGCATTATAGTACAGTTAAATAGTTAACACAGACACACACGGACGCAGCGGTCTAAGGCACTGCATCTCAGTGCAACAGTCCCTGGTTCGAACCAGGCTGTTTCACATCCAGCTATGATTGGGTGTCCCATAGGGCGGCGCACAATTGGCCCAGCGTGGTCTGGGCCGTCATTGTAAATAAGAATTTGTTCTTAACTTCTTATGGCTGCAGGGGCAGTATTGAGTAGCTTGGATGAAAGGTGCACAGAGGTGCCTATAGTAAACTGCCTGCTCCTCAGTCCCAGTTGCTAATATATGCATATTCTTATTCGTATTGGATAGAAAACACTCTGACGTTTCTAAAACGGTTTGAATGATGTCTGTGAGTATAACAGAACTCATATGGCAGGCAAAAACTTGATAAAAAATCCAAACAGGAAGTGGGAATTCTGAGGTTGGTTGATTTTCAACCAAGACACTATTGAATACACAGTGGGATATGGATGTGTTTGCACTTCCTACGGCTTCCACTAGATGTCAACAGTCTGTAGAACCTTGTCTGATGCCTCTACTGTGAGGTGGGGCCGAAGGAGACAGGAATTAGTCAGGTCTATCATGACCTGACCATGCTCTGACCTTGCGCGTTCACATGAGAAGGAGCTCTGTTCCATTGCACATCTGAAGTCAATGTAATTCTCCGGTTGGAACGTTACTGAAGATTTATGTTAAAAACATTCTAAAGATTGATTCAATACATCGTTTGACATGTTTCTACTGACTTACGAAACTTTTTGACATTGTCTGCTTTTAGTGAACGCGCTTCCTGACTTTGGATTTGTTTACCAAACACGCTAACAAAAATAGCTATTTGGACATAAATGGACATTACCGAACAAAACAAACATTTCTTGTGGAAGTGGGAGTCCTGGGAGTGCATTCCGACGAAGATCAGCAAAGGAAAGTGAAGATTTATAATGCTTTTTATGAGTTTTGTTGACTGCACAATTTGGCGGGTAACTGTATGGCTTCCTTTTGTGGCTGAACGCTGTTCTCAGATTATTGAATATTGTGCTTTTGCCGTAAAGCTTTTGAAATCTGACACAGCGGTTGCATTAAGAACAAGTGTATCTTTAATTGTATGTAAAACATGTATCTTTCATCAAAGTTTATGATGAGTATTTATGTTATTTGACGTGGCTCTCTGCAATTTCTCCGGATATTTTGGAGGCATTTCTGAACATGGTGCCAATGTAAACTGAGGTTTTTGGATAAAAATATGAACTTTATCAAAAAAAACATATGTATTGTGTAACATGAAGTCCTATGAGTGTCATCTGATGAAGATCATCAAAGGTTAGTTATCAATTTTCTCTCTATTTCTGCTTATTGTGACTCCTGTCTTTGGCTGGAAAAAATGACTGTCTGATTTTGCTGTGACCTAACTATCGTTTCTGGTGCTTTCGCTGTAAAGCCTATTTGAAAATCGGACACTTTGGTTGGATTAACAAGATTACCTTTAAAATGGTATAAGATACATGTATGTTTGAGGAATTTTAATTATGAGATTTCTGTTTGAATTTGGCGCCCTTCACTTTCACTGGCTGTTGTCATATCATCCCAATAACGGGATTGCAGCCATAAGAAGTTAACCTCTTGACGCTAGGGGTCAGATTTTTTTTAAATATATATATTTAAAAAAAATAACGTTCCCAAGGTAAACGGACTATTTCTCAGGTCCAGATCGTAGAATATGCATATGCTTTACAGATTAGGATAGAAAACTCCAAAGTTTCCAAAACTGCCAAATATTGTCTGTGAGTATAACAAATCTGATTCTGCAGGCGAAAACCTGAGGAAATCTAACCCGGAAGTGATTTTTTTTTAGATTTTTTTTTTTAAATTATTATTATTTATGTATTTATTTTTTAATCTGTGTTTCCTTGCCCGTCTTTCTTCCATTTAAAGGGGTATCAACCAGATTCCTTTTCCAATGGCTTCCTCAGGCTGTGACCAGGCTTTGGACATAGTTTCAGGCTTATATTTTGAAAAATTAGCGAGATTTTTCAAAAGTAGTCAGGTGTCCTTTGATTAGTTCCTGCGCGCGAGGGGTAGCTCTCCATGTTCTTTCTCTCTTTTATTGAATAGGTTACGGTCTGGTTGAAATATTATCGATTATGTTTGTTAAAAACAACCTGAGGGTTGATTAGAAAAAACATTTGACATGTTTCTACGAACTTTACGGATACTTTTTGGAATTTTCGTCGAACGGAACGAGGCTTTGGTTTTCTGAACATAACGCGCAACCCAAATAGCGTTTTTTTGTTATAAAAGTAATAATTATCAAACAAAAATAACATTTGTGTAACTGGGAATCTCGTGAGCGCAAACATCCGAAGATTATCAAAGGTAAGTGATTAATTTTATTGCTTTTCTGACTTTCGTGACCATGCTAATTTGGGGCTAGCTGTTCTAGCATTGATTGATACACTCACAAAAGCTTGGATTGCTTTCGCTGCAAAGCATATTTTCAAAATCTAACACGATAGGTGGATTAACAACAAGCTAAGCTGTGTTTTGGTATATTTCACTTGTGATTGCATGATTATAAATATTTTTAGTAATATTTTGCGCCCTGCAATTCAGCGGTTGTTTAGGAAAATGATCCCGCTAAAGGGATCCGTAGCGTAGAGAAGTTAAGGAGAAGTTTATCTAAAGTTCCATGTATAATACTTATCAATGTTTATTATGAGTATTTCTGTAAATTGATGGGGCTCTCTGCAAAAATCACCCGATGTTTTAGAGGCAAAACATTACTGAACATAACGCGCCAATGTAAACTAAGATTTTTGGATATAAATATGAACTTTATCGAACAAAACATACATGTATTGTGTAACATGAAGTCCTATGAGTGTCATGTGATGAAGATCATCAAAGGATAGTGATTCATTTTATCTCCATTTCTGCTTTTTGTGACTCCCCTCTGGCTGGAAAAATGGCTGTTTTTCTGTGACTAGGTACTGACTAACATAATCGCTTGGTGTGCTTTCGTCGTAAAGCCTTTTTGAAATCGGACACTGTGGCTGGATTTACAACAAGTTTATCTTTAAAATGGTGTGAAATACTTGTATGTTTGAGGAATTTCAATTATGAGATTTCTGTTGTTTGAATTTGGCGCCCTGCACTTTCACTGGCTGTTGTCAAGTCTATCCCATTAACAGGATCTCAGCAATAAGAAGTTAACACTGTCAATGTTTCGCTCTGTGGGAATTGTTATCAAATCAACGTAATATTAGCCACTTTCAATGTAATATACCAAAACAAACTATCAAATACTTAGTATGCAAAACTAACTGCAAGAAATGTTATTTTAGGCAGAGCACATTGGAGTAGGATTATTTTGCATTGACAGGCACGACTCAGGCCCATATTCTACACAGACCGGTGCGCAATAACCAATCAGAGCTGCAGTAGGCCATATATGGATCTGTGACATGCACTTTGAACTGGACTGTTTAGGCTACAGTATGAGCGGTCGCGAGTAGATGCGCTTGTTTTGAGATCAAATTGAGAGCTGCATGTAGTCGCATGCATCATATTCTTTGCTATTTAGAGTTATTAGCCCAGTTATAGCTCATTTCTAGTCAACAAATGGGGAGGACTGGTTGCTTCCAACAAGATCACGAAATGTTTGCATTCCTAGCCATCTTTGAAAAGCTCATCGGGTAAAGAGCTTTTTTTTTTATGTCTTAAAGGGGACGTGTTGTATTTTGAGATGGTCTTGAATAAGCTAAGTAGCCAATAGGCTGAGCATTGCATAATTTGTCGGATTTTCTGTAATAATGGTATGGGAATAATGAATTTTATTTTGTCAAGTGGTTTCTTGCGTTTCGGTTACTACTTTTCTGAAGGACAAGCCCTGCATGTTTTTTTCTCAGTCTTGTGGAACGTAGGCATTGAATACCACACATTGGCTGCTACTAGTAGGCTGAATGATACAACAGCTATTTCCATTGAAATGTTATGGGTAGGGATGCACGATATATTGGTGAACATATCGGAATCAGCTGATATTAGCTAAAAATGCCAACATCGGTGTCGCCCGACATCACGCGATGTTAAAACTCAATGTCAAAGCAACCGTGCATACCTATATTACGTAGGTACATGACGTAATGACGCCACGTAAAATGTTGCGCTACACATGCAACACAGCATTCCTAACCTAGCCCCTCGAGCAGTCAACAAGTCGAGCAGTCATTTGAAAAAGTAAGAACATTTCAGCGAGATAACTCAAAGGCGAGATCCATTAAGGGAAAACTGTAGAAAGTTGAGTGAAGTTCAATCTTGTGCTTCTCTGCACAGTCTCATTTCTTCTGCGCAGCAGTCTGAGGGGAGATGGTCTCACGCATCTTAGAAGGACTTTGCTTCCAAGTAATAGAATACAAACGTCAGTTTGGATATTCGAATAACAGTACCCATCCCTACGGCTAACTAGCAGCATATTATATTTAGCAGCTGATTATATTTTGCGTTTTGATTTTTCATCTCCTTAGATGGTGAATTGGCCCCAAATGAATAAGTGTATTATTTCGACACAAAAAAAACATGTTAGCAAATTAATCTCCATTGTACAAAATAAATCTTAAATTTTAGAGCCCTATTTTGAGAGTAATATGTACACGTAGCAGCAATAGCCGAATTGTCAACCCAAAATTCATTACAATCATTGGTTTAAATTGGATAGATGAAGCAACTTATTTCGTATAGCGCTGTGAATGACTTAAAACACTATTGTTTTTCTATTGTGTGACGCAGCGACAATTTTGGTGTGATCAAGTTATCAGCTGGTGCAACCAACTAAAAAAAACGTAACTTCTGGAGCAGAGTAGGGTTTGGGCGATATTTCGATAATCGTCGTCAATAGACCATACTGCAAAATCATGATGGCTGACGATGGTTGAGCGTATTTGAACTTGACTGGCACCGCACAGTAATGAACAGAGTTGGGCAGTGCTCAGCAGGGCAGCACATGAGTGACATTGAGGTAATTCACCTATTCCTATAGCCCATTTCAATATGATAATAAAAGCAACAGTCAAAGAAGCTCCATATGTACCAAGTGAAGTGACAGCGCACTAATGCAATTTTTTTAAATGTATTTATTTCACCTTTATTTAACCAGGTAGGCCAGTTGAGAACAAGTTCTCATTTACAACTGCGACCTGGCCAAGATAAAGCAAAGCAGTGCGGCAAAAACAACAGTTACACATGGGATAAACAAACGTACAGTCAATAACACAAAACTGTATACAGTGTGGGCAAATGAAGTAAGGAGGTAAGGCAATACATAGGCCATAGTGGCGAAGTAACTACAATTTAGCAAATTAACACGAGTGATAGATGTGTAGATGAGGATGTGTAAGTAGAAATACTGGTGTGCAAAAGAGCAGAAGAACAAAAATGGAGATGAGGAAGGTAGTTGGTTGGATGGGCTGTGTACAGCTGCAGCGATCGGTAAGCTGCTCTGACAGCTGATGCTTAAAATTAGTGAGGGAGATATAAGTCTCCAGCTTCAGTGATTTTTGCAATTCGTTCCAGTCATTGGCAGTAGAGAACTGCAAGGAAAGGTGGCCAAAGGAAGTGTTGGCTTTGGGGATGATCAGTGAAATATACTTGCTGGAGCACGTGCTAAGGGTGGGTGTTGCTATGATGACCAGTGAGGTGAGATAAGGCGGAGCTTACCTAGCAGAGACTTATAGATGACCTGGAGCCAGTGGGTTTGGCGACGAATATGTAGTGAGGGCCAGCCAACGAGAGCCTACAGGTCACAGTGGTGGGTAGTATATGGGGCTTTGATGACAAAACGCCTGGCACTGTGATAGACTACATCTAATTTGCTAAGTAGAGTGTTGGAGGCTATTTTGTAAATGACATCGCTGAAGTCAAGGATCAGTAGCATAGTCAGAATCGTCCAGAGTAGTGATGCTAGTCGGGCAGCGTCGGTTGAAGAGCATGCATTTTGTTTTACTAGCATATAAGAGCAGTTGGAGGCCACGGAAGTAGTGTTGTATGGCATTAAAGCTCGTTGGGAGGTTTGTTAACTTCTCTAGGGTAGGGGGCAGCATTCGGAATTTTGGATGAAAAGCATGCCCAAATTAAACTGCCTGCTACTCGGGCCCAGAAGATATGATATGCATATAACTGGTAGATTTGGATAGAAAACACTCTAAAGTTTCCAAAACTGTTAAAATAGTGTCTGTGAGTATAACAGAACTGATTTGGCAGGCGAAAACCTGAGAAAAATCCATTCAGGAAGTAGTTTTTTTTGTTGGTTGGTTTTGTAGTTTTCTATTCAATGCCATTACAGTATCCATTGACTTAGGACTCAAATTGCAGTTCCTATGCCTTCCACTAGATGTCAACAGTCTTTAGAAATTGTTTCAGGCTTGTATTCTGAAAAAAGAGGAAGTCAGAGCAGTCGGAATGACTGGACCCTAAAGTGTCACAAAGCTTTTTCATGCGCGCGACCAAGAACCTTCCTTTCTTGTTTACCTTTTATATTGACGACGTTATTGTTGAAATATTGGTTGAAATATTTTCGATTATTTAGGCTAAAAACAACCTGAGGATTGAATATAAACATCGTTTGACATGTTTCTATGAACTTTATGGATACAATTTGAATTTTTTGTCCACCTGTTTTGACTGCGTTTGAGCCTGTGGATTACTTAAGAAAACGCGAACAAAACGGAGGTTTTTGGATATAAAGAGACTTTATCGAACAAAAGGAACATTTAATTGAGTAAATGAATGTCTGCTGAGTGCAACCATATGAAGATCATCAAAGGTAAGGGATTAATTTTCTCTCTATTTCTGACTTGTGTAACTCTTCTACTTGGCTGGTTACTGTTTGTAATGATTTGTCTGCTGGGCTATGTTCTCAAATAATCGTAAGGTATGCTTTCACCATAAAGCATTTTTTTTTTTAATTATTATTATTATTTAAAAAAATTTTTTTTTTTTTTTTTTTTTAAATCTGACACCGTGGTTGGATTCACAAGAAGTTAATCTTTAAACCTATGTAAAATATGTTTTGTTTTCTGAATTTTTATAATGAGTATTTCTGTATTTGGCGCCCTGCAGTTTCACTGGCTGTTGAAGAAGTGGGACGCTACCGTCTCACGTACCCTAGAGAAGTTAACACAGTGTCTAAAGAAGGTCCAGACGTACACAGAATGGTGTCGTCTGCGTAGAGATGGATCAAAGAATCACCCGCAGCAAGAGCGACATTGATATATGCAATACAAAATGGGATTAAAGTTACGGAATTAATAGTAAGCAAAATGAAAAAAAGACAAGCAACCAACAGGTAGGCTGTTCATTCTGAATGGAGTTGGGGGCCGGGGGGGGCACAGCATGTAGCCTCAATTGACTAGGTAGCTAGCGGACTACTTTAGCCTAGCTAACTTCTCTGATTTGAGATGGGATGATAAATAACATTAAATTGGCTTGGCTTCGTTGGCTACTGTGTCTCTCCCTCCCGTCTCTCCCTCCCTATCCTGTCCGCTCCAGCACAACTGGCACGTCTCTCCCTTACTTTGCTCCATGTGCGTGCCAAACAGACACCTGTTCCGTACTGAAGCTACCCCCACCAGAAATTAGTATTAGGAAATATTAGCCTCCACAGCTTCTGACCATGCTTTCAACAACATTCATCTTTTGTTATGATTCGTCCAGTTATCGCATGTGATTTGGCGATATATGCCAACGGTGCTTATAGCAGTTATTTTTATTTGGGGGTGGGGGGAGGGGGGTTGGCCAGTAGGGGGCGATACCATCAAATATCACTGTTTTACAAGTACATAATCACAGTAGGACAAAGGTTGACATTGCCCATCCCTACTGCAGAGAGAGATTGAGTTTATTGGTAATTCCATCAGACATGGTTAACTTCTTATGGCTGCAAGGGGCAGTATTGAGTAGCCAGATAAAAGATGCCCATTTCAAATGGCCTCGTACTCAATTCTTGCTCGTACAATATGCATATTATTATTACTATTGGATAGAAAACACTCTAGTTTCTAAAACCGTTTGAATTATTTCTCTGAGTGAAACAGAACTCATTCTGCAGCACATTTCCTGACCAGGAAGTGGAATGTCTGAAATCGATGCTCTGTTCAACTTCCTGCCTATACATGGGCATGATACGTAAGAGTCTACGTGCACTTCATAGACCTTCCTCTGGATGTCAAGAGGCTGTGAGAGAAGAAATTTCGTGTTTATCTTGATCTGAATTTGAATACAAGCTCTTTGTATGACGTGTCCCTCATTTCCGGTACTCTTGGCAGCGCCAGGTGGACAGTGGGATTGCCTTCTGTTTAGCTGCCGTTATGGATGACTACTATCTCCGGCTCTGATTTTATTTGATACATGTGACCATATCATCGTAAAGTATGTTTTTTTCAATATAGTTTAATCAAATTATTGAAATTTTTTGGGGAGTTTTGCCGTGTTCCGTTCTCTGACTTTGTTGACGTTGGAGAGATCCGTGCCACTTGGCAAGTGCCCATGCTAAATCAAGAGGGAAATTTGCCGTTCCAGATCCAAACAACGACTGTTCTGGACAAAGGACACCTTGTCCAACATTCTGACGGAAGATCCCCAAAAGTAAGAAACATTTTATGATGCTATTTCTAATATCTGTCGTGCATGTGAACTGGTCGTCGGCGCCCAAGTGTTTCTGGCTATTGTGGCTACGCTAATATAACGCTACATTTTGTTTTCGCTGTAAAACATTTAATAAATCGGAAATATTGTCTGGAATCACAAGATGCCTGTCTTTCAATTGCTGTACACTATGTATTTTTCAGAAATGTTTTATGATGAGTAATTAGGTATTTGACGTTGGTGTCTGTAAATATTATGGCTGCTTTCGGTGCAATTTCTGATTGTAGCTGAAATGTAAACTATGATTTATACCTGAAATATGCAAATTTTTCAAACAAAACATATGCTATACAATAAATATGTTATCAGACTGTCATCTGATGAAGTTGTTTCTTGGTTAGTGGCTATTTATATCTTTATTTGGTCGAATTTGTGATAGCTACTGATGGAGTAAAAAACTGGGGGAGTAAAAAAGTGGTGTCTTTTGCTAACGTGGTTAGCTAATAGATTTACATATTTTGTCTTCCCTGTAAAACATTTTAAAAATCGGACATGTTGGCTGGATTCACAAGATGTGTACCTTTCATATGCTGTATTGGACTTGTTAATGTGTGAAAGTTAAATATTTAAAAAAAATATCTTTTGAATTTCGCGCCCTGCACTTGAGCTGGATGTTGTCATAAGTGTACCGACGTCGGGCTTGCACGCCAAACAGGTTAAAACAAGTGTAAGGGAAGAGAACATCCCTTCTAAAATGAGATATGAACTAACACCAGTGGTGGAAAAAGTACCCAACTGCCATACTTGAGTAAAAGTAAAGATACCTTAATAGAAAATGACTCAAGTAAAAGTCACCCAGTCAAATACTACTTGAGTAAAAGCCTAAAAGTATTTGATTTTAAATATACTTAAGTTTCAAAAGTAAATTTATAAATAATTTCAAAATCCTTATATTAGGCAAAAGTGACAGCACCATTTTCTTGCTTTTATTTTATGGATAGTCAGGGACACACTCCAACATAATTTACAAATGAAACATTTTTGTTTCGTGAATCCGCCTGGTCAGAGCCAATAATTGGAACACTAGTCACTTTAATAATTAGGGATGCGCGATATATCGGTGAATATATCGGAATCGGACGATATTAGCTTTGGCCGATGTCTAGTTTAACGCCAATGTTAAAAATCGATGTCAAAGCTGCCGTACATACCTATACAACGTAGGTACATGGCGTAATGACGCCACGTAAAATGTGGTGCTACACGTGCAACACAGCATTCATAACCTAGCCCACACAATGTCTGCTGTGTGGATCGAGCAGTCAACAAGTCAAGCATCATTTGAAAAAGAAAATTTCAGCGAGACAACTCAAAGACGAAATCCATTAAAGCCAAGATAATGGTATTCATTGCCCTTGACAATCAAACGTTCTCTGTCGTGGGTGATGTTGGCTTTCGCCGACTGGTCGAGCACTGGTACACACTACCAAGTGCCCTATTTTTCAGATGTTGCCCTACCGGCGTTACACAGTAATAGCGTCACTGCTATTAGCTTCACGACATACATATTATGGAACGCCGTTTGGGTCTTTGCGTGTCTAAAAAGATACAGCAGCACTGTCAAAGCTGTAAAAAAAAGTCTGCAAACAAGCAATGACCAGTAGAAACTGCAGTCATTTTCATTATTCTTAGCAATGATTTAGGAATCCTTGTAAGTATTAGCAAGGTAGCCACTTCTTCGCCGATTGAAATTGAACTTCAGTTCATGAAAATAAATAGCTAGCCAGCTACTTAACGTTATAAGCAGCCAGCTAGCTTCATTTGGCTAGTGACGCTCGACCGGACTGGGTTGTGTTGTGAAGCTAGCCACAATAAGGATTAGGCACAATTGTGGGATTTGCGGTTTGCCTTCAAAATAAAGGTATGTTATTGACAGTGAAGCAAATGAATACAAATAGAATTATGCCATACTTTTATTTTGAAGGCTAACTGCAAAGTCCACTATTGTGACTAATCTTTACTGTGGCTATCTTCACATAGATGGGTCCGACCTCCATTAATCAAATAAGAACTGTCTTATAAATTAGGTTTATTTTAGACGACACCTAGCTATATAGTTAGCTAGCTAACTAACTATAGCTGCTGAAACAGATGCCGCTTTGCTATATTTTTGGGGAAGAACATTATTTGCATCCATGAGCTAGCTATGAGCTAGCTAAATACGAGTGAGTATAATCAATGTATAATAACTACGTAAAAAATGTATGAACGCATTAAATTGTGACGTGCAGTCATATTCAGGTCCTGATTGGTCAACAAGCTTATTTGACACGTCAAATACTGTTACATGTTTTGGGACACGCAAAGACCCAAACGGCGTTCCATATAAATCATGGTTGAGAATGAAACGACTGAACAAATGAACAACGAAACAGCTCAGCAAGTAAGTGAAAGAAATAGGTTTTGATGATTTTTTTGCTGGTAATGGGACATAAATGCAAACAAAATAACTTTTTGGTCAGTGTGGTGTGTGTGTAACCTTTATTTAACTAGGCAAGTCAGTTAAGAACACCTCTTTAGGATTAGGGGTGGAGTTTACACTTTTGGGGAAAATCGTTCAAAATTTAAACGGCCTCGTACTCAATTCTTGCTCGTACAATATGCATATTATTATTAATATTGGATAGAAAACACTCTCTAGTTTCTGAAACCGTTCTAATTATTTCTCTAAGTGAAACAGAACTCTTTTTACAGCTCATTTCCTATCCGGAAGTGAGATTTCCAAAAGCGAGGTCTCTCTTCAAGAGCTTGTCTATAAAAGGGCATGTCACTTATGACTGTAGAAACACGTCATACACCTTCCCCTGGGTGTCATGCGGAAGTGAGAGCAGAAAGGACTTGATTATCTCGTTCTGGGATTGAATACAACCTCTTGGAGTGAGAGGTCCGTCATTTTTTTTTTTTGGAAGGAGCGAACTTGGACCTGGAATCGCCTCCTGGAAAACCGTCGTTATAGTTGAATATGATCTCCGGCTTCGATTTTTTTTGATACATGTCACAATATCATCCTAAAGTATGTTTTTTCAATATAGTTTAATTATATTATTGAAATTTATTCGGGACTTTAGACGTGATGCGTTGGAGGAATTTTTTCAAGAAGGAGAGGTTAGCGCCGCATGGCCAGTGCGCATGCTATTTCAAGAGGGAAATAGTTCGTTCTTGATCCAAACAAAGACGGTTCTGAACAAAGGACCCCTTGTACAACATTCTGATGGAAGATCAACAAAGATAAGGACCCAATTTGGGATGCTATTTCATATATCTGTCGAACTGTGCTATCGCTACGTTTGCCTTGAATCAATGCTGTTTTGTGATAGCTATTGTAGTAAGCTAATATAACGATATATTGTGTTTTCGCTGTAAAACACTTAGAAAATCGGAAATATTGGCTATATTCACAAGATCTTTGTCTTTCATTTGCTATCCACCATATATTTTTCTGAAATGTTTTATGATGTGTAATTAGGTAGTTGACGTTGGTGTCTGTATTTACTCTGGCTACTCCCGTGCTATTTCTGACTGTAGCTATGATGGTAGCAGTAATGTAAAACTGATTTATAGCTCAAATATGCACATTTTTTGAACAAAACATAGATTTATTGTGTAACATGTTATAGGACTGTCATCTGAGGGAGTTGTTTCTAGGTTAGTTAGGTTGGTTCTAGGTTAGTTAGGTTGGCTTTGTGCATGCTACCTGCATGCTACCGGTGCTGTGAAAAATGTCTGTCCTCTTTTGTATTTGGTGGTGAGCTAACATAAATATACGTGGTATTTTTGCTGTAATACATTTAAAAAATCGGACATGTTGACTGAATTCACAAGATGTGTATCTTTCATTTGCTGTATTGGACTTGTTAATGTGTGAAAGTTAAATATTTCTCAAAAATATTTTTTGAATTTCGCGCTCTGCCTTTTCAGTGGAATGTGGGAGGAGTTCCGCTAGCGGAACACCCATCCTAAACAGGTTTTAAGAACAAATTCTTATTTACAATGACAGCTCGGACGACGCTGGGCCAATTGTGGGCCCCCAACATTTTAAATATTGGTGTCGTTTTTCTTTGGCAAGGAAAATATCAGATATCGGTGCATCACTATTAATGTTTACATATTTTGCATTACTCATCTCATATGTATACACTGTATTCTTCTGTATTTTAGTCTGTCGCTCTGCAATTGCTCGTCCAAATATTTATATATTCTTAACTCCATTCCTTTACTTTAAATGTGTGTATATTGTTAGATATTACTGCACTGTTGGAGCTAGAAACACAAGCATTTCGCTACACCAGCAAAAACATCTGCCAAATGTACATGTGACCAATAACATTCGATTTGAAAATTGGCCTAGCCAATTACTTCTTATCAGTACTTAACTTGACTGAAATAGGTTCCGGTACTCAGTTTGGGTGCTGGTACTGTTTATATTTAGGTCCAGGAGTTCCACAATACATTGTAGATAATATTCTATAAGAGGAACAAGAGCTCAAGCAGAAGAACATTTGAGGTGCCGGTAGTCAGCTCCAGCCCAAGTCAAGCACTGCTTCTTATCCCCAGCGCAAATAGCCTAAAGCTCTGTCTGTCCTGAGCTCACTGGCACAGGAAAGTCTGAGGGCCCAGAATATTTTATACAATGTTGCAAGTTCGCTGGCACAAGCTTTGGGCCGGACCCAAGTTAATACCCTACGTTTCAAGCTTGTTGCACAGGCCATGTATAGCCAAGGTGATTTATAGGCTAATTTTAAAATAGTTGGCAATGGCAATAGAAGTTACATATCTAAAAAGTATCATTTAGATATATATTTTGATTAACTTCTCTAGGATAGGGGGCAGCATTTGGAATTTTGGATGAAAAGCGTGCCCAAATTAAACTGCCGGCTACTCATACCCAGAAGCTAAGATATGCATATTATTAGTAGATTTGGATAGAAAACACTCTGAAGTCTCTAAAACGGTTTGAATCATGTCTGTGACTATAACAGAACTTATTTGGCAGGCGAAACCCCGAGGACAAACCATTCAGAAATTATTTTCTTTTGTCACTTTTCAATGGGTTTTCATTGGAAATCCAGATTTCTAAGGGACCTTCTTGCAGTTCCTATCGCTTCCACTGGATGTCAAAAGTCTTTAGAAATTGGTTGAGGTTTTTCCTTTGAGAAATGAAGAAGTAACACTGTTCAGAATGAGGCTCGAGGGAAGTGCACTCTTTGTTAAGAGGAGAGTTACAGAGGCTCGCTACACTTTGTTTTCCTCCGGTATTGAACACAGATCATCATGTCTTCAATTGTATCGATTATTTACGTTAAAAATACCTAAAGTTGTATTACAAACGTAGTTTGAAATGTTTGGACAAAGCTTACAGGTAACTTTTGTAGTCATGTTGCGCGAGTTGGAACCAGTGTTTTTCTGGATCAAACGCGCCAAATAAATGGACATTTTGGATATATAGACGGAATTAATCGAACAAAAGGACCTTTTGTGATGTTCATGGGACATATTGGAGTGCCAACAGAAGAAGCTCGTCAAAGGCATGAATTATATCTTTATTTCTGCGTTTTGTGTTGCGCCTGGAGGGTTGAAATATAATGGTCTGTGTTTGTTTGCTTGGGTGCTATCCTCAGATAATAGTATCGTTTGCTTTTGCCGTAAAGCATTTTTGAAATCTGACACATTGGCTGGATTCACAACAAGTGTAGCTTTAATTTGGTATATTGAATGTGATTTCATGAAAGTTTAATTTTTATAGTAATTTATTTGAATTTGGCGCTCTGCATTGTCACTGGATGTTGGCCGGTTGGGACGCTAGCGTCCCACATATCCCAGAGAGGTTAACCACATGACAATGATTGAGATGTGAAGACAAATTAAATGAAAACCATTACTGACATGCAAATCGGTAGAAATGGTAAGATAAATTGGCATTCTACATGAGAAAGGTTGCAGAGTAGCCTATTACCGGCAACTTCAGGAGAGTAACGAAAACCAGCAGGAGTGGGAGAATAGTTGGGTCAGGTTTTCTACTTAACTAGATCTTTGGCGCCCGAGGCATTTGTCTTATTTCATCAAACAAGTTCAATGTATATAGGTGATTTTTATTAAGACATATAGGGTGTGTCTATTTGGAAAAATACACATTTAAGCATTTGAAAGCTCAAACGACTTTTGGCCAACTAAGATAATTTTTTTAGTCGGGACAGCCCTGCATAGCTTAAAGACCTAGTTTATTTTTTGGTATGTACTCATTCAAGTTCCCAGCGCAGACTAAACAGAGGTCCCTGTACCGAACGGTTCCGTAGAAATACATATACCGTTACAGCCCTAGAAACAAATATACTCAACAAAAGGACAACAGAAATCCCACTTCTGACACCACATGGTAAAAATCAATCACCACGTAATTACCCTTCATAAACTATGCAGGCATGATTGATGCTCAGCAGAGGAACAAGGCAAATGACAAAGGGACGTCAATCACCTCACATTGACTGTTCGTGAGTCATTGGTTTTCAATACACATGAAAAAAAGGCCAAAAAAAGGCATGTTGCCAGTGGGCTTGAATTGAGCTGTTCACTTGCTGGTTAACTTCTATCTTTAGAGGAAGCGTGAATAAGAGCCTGTGCATGGATCACAGCAGCACTAGGCAGAGGGTGTGGGGTACGAAGAGGCTCAAATTCAGCTGGAGAGCTGCAATCATAAAGAGAAGCGGTTATGTAACTCTGGCTGTGGGTTCATGTTTGGGAGGAACTCGCTGGAGCTAAACAAATCCAGATGTGTCAAACAGGATGGGAAACGGTACACAAGGGGGGATACCAGAAAACTGCACAGTAATGCTGAGCAATAGCATGAGCTGCAAGCCATGGCCTCAGCCAACTTAGTTGGCTTGATTATTAGAAAACTTTGTACACATTTTTTCACTAGGCTCATGTATTCTGAGATAAAACAGGAACTGGATTAGGTCTAACTGACTTAAGGTCTTCTAGTTCCCTAGAATGGATAGAATTTAATCTTCAAGAGCAGAACTGCAACCTCAAACCGATTTAGACACATTCTATTAGTGATGGGGGGATATCGTATTGTATCGTTTTGACAATATCAATATTTGTGTGCTAGTTGGTGGTACCTGCACCAAAACAGCAGTATTTTCCTTCGAAACATGCTCACCATCTTTTTAAATAGGGAGCCAATTTGTTTTCAACACTTTTGTTTTCTCAAGGCTCTCTTGTTCCTCTGCAGCAGACGTATGGTGACCAATGTGCTTGGAACACCGAATTGCAATTAAATCACAGTATCAAATCGTAATACATTTAGAATCACAATACATATTGTATCGGCATCTAAGTATCGTGATATCGTATCGAGATGTCCCAGGCAATTCCCAGCCCTACTTTATATTCACTATTAGGCCTATGTAATGCATGTGATGTAATGAGATTCCTGCCTCAGAAACACTGATTTCTCAATATGGGCAGCCCTCAGCCATGTAGGTTATTAATGCTAAAATACAAATACACAACCAGGGGACAGGCCTGCTAGTATTCATACAGAAAACCACTGAAACTGAACCTCTGTTTCTAATTAATACTGGGAAGTATCATAAGCATGGTAAACAGACGTTCACTTGAACTAAGAGGTATGGGAACTTGTCTCTACAATATAGGTCAATGTGTGACAAGATCCACTGTCAACAAAATGATGTTGTGCCTAATCAGCAGTCCTGGACTGGTTAGTGCTCTTTACCATTTCAAGAGCAAGGATTATAGGCCAGGCAAATCCTAAATCTGGAATTTCCAAGCCAGTCACATTGCTGATTTCCACTCTTCCCCTCTAATCATGGACTGAATTAGACCAGGGACACCAGGTGGGTGCAATTAATTATCAGACTTTTTTACCCCCGATATAGACCGAAACACAACCAAAAACCATGGAGCAGATAGGGCTGGGCGGTATACCGTATTGATGCACGGACAGGTTTGGGTTATTACTTTACCTTCTATAACAGTATTTGAATGTTTGGTTTGTTAAATGTGATACGCCGTGTGTAAGATCCATTTTTATAGTTTTACTCCGCTACTCGAGTCTTCTCCCCCACGCCACTTTCCACACAGACCTAGTCCCACCTCATCCCTCAAGGAGCGCATTTGTGGTTCCTCGACCTTGAGACACTTGCGTTCAGTCTGCATGGCCAATGCAACAATGTTGATGACAATTAGGTTTTCACTTTACTTCTTAATATAAATCCACTAGCATTCTATAATTACACAATTCGTTTGTTTCTTAGATTGGCAAATGGATAGTTTATTTTCTTAGGAATTTGTGCCTAAAATGTCCCGAGTCAGAGCAAACGTAACGAGCTATATACAGCCTGATAATACCAGTAATGATATAGACCAAAATCATCATGTTGTTTGTGCAACAGTATCTTCTAAATCAAAGAGGAATACGTGAAGCATGAATATGTTAGCCACATGAAGTAGCAAAAAGAACATTCAATGTCGCCAAAGACTATAGGGACCCCTAGGAAACATCTCAACACTTTGGTTCCTACCCTGTCACAATAACTCCTCCCTGGCATTTTCATTCGCGGTCATGTCAAACACTGTATTCAAAGTGCCCACTATTATATTCTAACTACAGAATTAGAATAATCATTCTATTTCCATGATTGCAACAGTTCACACAAGTGTTTTGCTCTAAATCGCAAGTCAAATTGTAAAAACATAAGGCTTAGATTGTTTGCCCATATAGTGCAGCCCTACATGGCAGTGTGGAAATTCTCTCAAGTGAGTGTAGGAAACGCAGAAATGTATGAAAATGCTGAAAATTATTTTTCGTTGAATTGAACAGTATGAAACAATCAGAATGGAGAAAGACCCATTGAAATCACTAAGAATGTATGTGTTGCCACCCTAGGGTCACACACACTACTCAAAGCAAATGTATAACTTTTATTCAAAAAACATAAAATAATGTATTAAAAAAACCTTTGTAATACTATATGATGTTTTGGCCATATCACCCAGCCCTAGGTGCACACAAAAATATGCAGGAAGAGCAACCGTCAAGCAGTGAATCAAATTCATTTGGGTGGGGGTTAGGCTATTGGTCCGTTATGCTGAAGCGAAACCACCACTGAACCCTCACCCTGTAGAAAAGGCTTAGGCTATAGGTTTGGGAGATGTCAACCGTTGTCCTATTGTGATTATGTATCCATAAAGCATTGTGATATACAATCGTATTGCCCCCTATTGGCCAACCCACTAAATGTTTTGCAAAAAAAAAAAAAAAAAAAGTGCTATAATGCAAAATCGAATCATGAAGAATAATCGTGTTGTGGGCCTGGGCAGAGGCTAAACGCAAGCAAATATTTTCTAATATTCATTCCTGGCGAAGGAGCTTCAGGGTGGAACAGGTTTGTGTGCGTGTGGCGCGCACATGGTTGAGCAGTGATAGTCTGATGAGGAACGGGATGTCTTAACGTATTGAGTTAGGTTATACGTTATCGGCTGGACAGAAGGAGTCTAATCTTCAGAACTGAATAATAATTACTTTATAAAACAGTAAATAAATATTGTTCTCTCTCTCTCTCTCAAAGCTGTGATTGCCAATTCCTAGGCTTCCCTAGGCTAGGCCTAATAGGAGGATGTTTGCTCTCATTCCCCTGGCTACCTTACGTTTTTAGGATATTCAAACAAATTTGAGAAGGAACCTTGTTACATGAATTATTTGATCGAGAGAAAGCAATGCATAAAACGATGAAAGCTTAGCCTATAGTAGAGCCCAAAGTCATTGCCTATCAGAGAGAGAGAAAAAGGGAATATAGGCTAAACATTTTTTTTTACAGCAAGACAAGATAGTTAAGGAGTGTCGGTTATAAAAAATAAAAACAATGAATAGGTTCAGGCTATAGCCTACGGCCCATGTATCCGACAGAGAAAGTCGCATTTTGTGCTACTTTTTAGTGGAATCCTCCACTCCGCCTGGCCTACATTCCTCTCTTGCGTTCTGTATGTAACATTTATTGAAATAGGCTATCGCAAATAGGAATAGACAAATTACTCGGATTTTCACGTGTGCTGCCCTGCTGTGCGTTGCAAGACTGCTCTTCACTGTGCAGCGCCAGTATAGCTCAAATAGGCTAAACCAGTGGTATTCAACTCTTCCCTTACGAGGTCCGGAGCCTGCTGGTTTTCTGCTCTACCCGATAATTGCACCGACCTGGTCTAAATTAGTCGCTGATTAGAGGAGAACAATAAAAAAATGCAGTGGAACTGGCTTCGATGTCCAGAATTGAGTTTGAAGGGGCTAAAGCATTGTCTGGTCACATATTGATGATGTCACCATGCTATCGCACTAAGCTAGTTTACTTCCCATCCCAGGTACAACAAAGCTCTACCCAAACTGCAAACCCTTTAGGATAAAAATCCAATTCATTTGCTATAAATGGGGTTACCAACCAGTTCAAGTAGAACAATTTATAATTTAGTGAAGTCTGCACATCACCCCGTTCCCATTCAGACAAAGAATCAGCCATGTCAATCTTTATGCTTGTGCCAGTAACTCAGGCTTCTCTCTGTATGGATACGAAAATATTTAGGCCAAAAGTCCAAAAGCAACAGGAAGGGGCTGTAAAATAAGTTCTCTGCTTTGTTAATCATCTACCAAACAAGTCACCAAGTCCATTATTGCCGCTGACCCAACTGGCAGTCTATTTTCACTCTCAAAAACATTAAGCAGAAATGAGGCACTCTGGATTGCGCCTTGCGTGGAATACATTTGAAAGCCCCCCGCAGAGAAGAACCCATGAGAAAAAGTGGAAATGTAAAAATGATACCCTTTGCACGAAGTCACATTTCCGCCTTGGTTTTATTTCAATCAAAACATGTATTCTGTATGTGCTCTCTGTTCTCTCTACATATAAACAGTACATTCAGCTCTAGTCTTGGTTGTGGCAGTACACCACCGTGGATGGGGATTTAATAGATTCACAGTGTACTCAGTCTCTCCAGTAACTACAGCATCACACCCACACTACAACACCAGCTCGTCCAAGCAACTGGCGTTATCGCCCCCTTCCTGGAGTTTGACCCTTCCATTCAGGTAGATGGGGCATCTCTAATTGCCATTAGCACCTGTTAGCCCAAATAGAAGATGTTGAGTTCATCTGCACAGAGCACAGCCTTCTAGGTGAAAGCTGGGGACCCTTTGTACCGTGTAGATTAAGATCCCATTATCCTGAGTAGAATAGTTAGGGGAACACCATCTCACCTTCCATCTATGTTAGTCCCACTTTGTCCCCTTCTGCCAGGCAACAAACATCAAGAAGATTACATGATTTGGTTGACGAAAAGCTCTTTCAGCCTGTGATGCTGCTTGAGCCAAAGAAAAAGGGCATGGTAAGTCCCTTCTGCTCAATACACTGATGGTCACAAGGTGTAAAAAAGAGTTTGTTTTTCAAAAGACCCATCATATGGCCTTTAGCTTGGCACATGAACACTCATCACTTCAGTCTCACCCTTTTCTAAACCTTTATATGATGGAACGTCACTTGGGGTTCTCCTGTCACAACGGTGAGTCCTGTGGTACTTACATTTTGATGTGCCGCTGCTCAATGTCCACTCTGGTCAGCACCTCCTCCTCCAGGTCGGTGTCCCCTCCCGAGCTGCTCTCCGTCACGTCCGAGTCGAAGTTGCTCTCAGCCACGTGCAGGTTGGCTGTGCCGCTGAGGTAGAGGCGCTCCAACTCTGTGGGGATGGAGCCGCTCTTCAAGAACCTGCCCAGACTGTCCCTGGCTCCCAAGGAGTGCCGGCCCGGGCGCCATGTGGCGGTGGTGTCCCCCTTACGCGTTGTGGTGGCGGGAGGCAGCATGCTGAGGGATGAGTCCAGAAAGCCCCCCAGCTGCTGCTTAACGTGGCGCTCCACCTGCTTGGCCTGCACCACCTGCAGCCGCTTGCGTAGCCGCCGCATCCGGCCCTCAATCTCACCCTGGCGGCTGCGGTTGAGCAGAGTGCGCTCCTTCACCTGGGCGTCCAGGCTGCAGAGGGTGGAGGAGGGGGACTGGGGTGCCGGAGAGCAGACTGGGGATCCCTGCTGGCTTCTGCCTGCCCTCTCCCAGTCAGTCACGGGCGACATCAGCTGATTTGAGGGTGTGTCCGGCTGATTTGAGGGTGTATCAGGTGCCACAAAGTGAGCTGGTTGCTGTTGGAGGCCGTTTCCTCCTGCGCTGTGAGAAACCACCAGGGAATGCTTTTGCTTGACGGGTCCCTTTAAGATGGCACCCATGAAGGCCTTGGAGTCCGGTGGAGGCGTTAGGGGCTGAGATTCAGCGCTGGCGGAGGGTTTGCTCCTGTTCAATGCCACCACGGAGCCCGCTGCGCCGGACATGGCCAGCTTCTTGGCTAGGCCATTGATGGCCGCTACGGCTTGGCCACCACCGTTGCTGCTCATGAGGCTCTTCAGTTGTCCTCCGGACAGCTCCAAAGTCTGCCGTTTACTCAGCAGGAAGTCTCCCCCGCCGTTGAACAGCGAGCTGGGTAGGATGCCGTGACTCTTCAGCACAGACTGCTTGATGAGGACTCCTTGCAGTTTAATAGACTCCTTGGTGGAGGGGACGGGGGTCACATCGGAGCACAGGTAGGAAGCCACCAGCGGCTGGAGCTTGCCCAAGGTTGAGGCCGAGGACTGCTGATGCTGCTGGGTCGGCTGCTCCTGGTTCCCGCTGCAAAAGTTGTGGGAGTTTTCGTCGGCGGCGGAGACCTTGCATTTGCCGGTGCCGCTGCTGTTGTGGATGAGGATGTTGCTTGTGTTGCCGTCCTCTGTGCTGCCCGGGGAGAGACTGGAGGACTGGGCAGCCAGTTTGAAGCGGATGTGGTGAGCTTCGGCTGGGGCGTCGGTGAGAGCGGGCGCCATCGCAGCCATGCAGTGCAGAGAGACGGACTCCGCGGCCTGCTCCACACCACCCGCTTACTGCCCTGCCAGAGGACAGCCTGAGTGGTCAAGAAGACACAAAGTCAGACACTAGTACCACACAGTAAAGGTGTGAGATAGACAGCAGACACACCCAATCCTGGTCAGTGACCAACAGACCTGCCTCAAGTAACCACAATAGTGAGCAAACACCTCCTTAAAATGCTACAATGATTAACATAATTTACTCTGACTAAGGCAAATTAAAGATTTTGTGCTTCACTTGATAAATCTAACAAATTATATAAGATAAAAACATTTACTTGGAGAAGTTGAGAAAAAAGGGAGTATGTAGTCTGCTTTAAATTGGCCTATTAATTTACAAAAAGCATGCAATTGGAACCTCTAATTGCATATTAAATAGCAACCTTCATGTTGATAAGCATAGCATACTGCCTAAGACCTAACAAACCATAGTCAGGGAGGTAAGTATGATGTTGCCTGAAAACAGGATTAAAAAAATATTAACATTTATCTGTGAAAAAATAAATTATGCCTTTAGTTGGGGCAGTCAACATTAAGAATATCCAGCAGGCTAGACTACTTTGTGATGTAATAAAAAAAAATGAAGGCAAGTAGATTTATGAGCCCATTTCTTTGTGATTGAACTTGCTTGACTAGCCTACATGGCTAACATGTAGGAAATAATGAAAACAAATGTGGTCAACAGCAAGAAACTAGCCTAGCGGAACCTCAGGCTAATAAATCCTACAGCCAACTACACCTGTGCTTGTGTGAACAAGTTGGCCTTCGTCGTTTAGGACTACTCCCCAGGCTCCTCCTTGAAGAATTATCTGTGCCCTGTGACCATTGAATTCAAGGATAGTCGGATGATAAGGAGGGAAAGCAAAGCAGCCAATGCAAATTATTCAAACCCTACTAGGTCAGATGCAGCAGGGTTTGGAGGTGTAAGCAGGTGGATTTAGCCCAATAATAGCCCAAAGCACATGTCATTCTGACTTCCTGTGTGAAATTCTCATACACAAGTATCCACATTTCCTAAATAATATTTAGGCTACTAGATAAGGATAATGTTCACAAGGTACAGCCTTGCTCGTGGTGCAATTAGTGTGTATGGTTAATGCCAATTTTAAGGGGGACGTTTTATTGGATTGGTATGTAATTCCGGTAAACATGAGAATCTGGTCAAAATTCGATCTAGGGAATCTAGCTACAGACAGAATCCACAATGATAAAAGGCGTTCTGCTTCTCCCTGTATCATCTGTCAGGCGATATGAATGGGGGGGCTCAGTATTCCACCGCAGTTTCTAGTCAGCGCGCACAAACGCCATGTTGTATTTCCGAGGGAGATTCAATGCAATTCATCCACATTAAACCGCCTATTCAGCTATGATAAATCCACTAAACTTGTCCCTATCAAAAGACTTGACGTTTAAAAGGTCAACCTAATTATTATTATTAAGATAAAAACGTTAGATTCATACATTGGCTAATGTTTTCGATATATCAAATTTCCCTTTATTTTCCATGACGCCTTGGTAAAGGATTTGTTCGCACAATGCCCCCTACAAATGTTTACATTTATTGTTTTTGTCTTCAAATTCACGTGACCAGTTACTGACTAGAACGGAATGCATTTCAACAAATTATTTAGCTAGCTCGCTCCAAGTCGTGTGTAGTAAATTATTATGTATCTTATTCTAAATGGCAGCGTTAACGTTTGCTAACCGTGCAGTCAAATGTTGGCTAACGTTAAATCAATAAGCACACAACCTTAGCGGCCTAGCTAGCTAACGTTATATTGTAACGTAAACATAACGTTTGAAAAGCAATAGCTGAAACATTTCACAGTGTAGCTCAGTTCATAACGTTATAGTTTAATAAAAAAATACAATGGCTATTCTAGACATGTACATGATTCTGGCAATGCAATTTGTTCTCTAAAATAAGCCACATGCAAACCACGCTTTGACAATGTGTGATTGCTAAATCATTTTAATAGTTTTTTTAGTCTACTTGAATTAGGTACATTTTTGTCGAATGCTAAACCGGACAAGTTAGTCGGAGTAAAGATTAACCAGTCTTGTTAGCTAGCTAACAAAGAAAAAGGAGGAACCTACCACGTGACGAGGCGCACTATCCGAGTGAATTTCGGCAACAATCCCCCGCAGTTTTTGAAGGAAACGTAAACGGATACCACAAAAAACACGATTTGAATCGATTAATCAGCCATTCCCCTTTCTAAAAATGCAATCCCTTTTTATTTAAGACCCCGTTTCAAGAGCTCCAGATTCGTTCCGGAACCAAGCAATGGGCGAATCAACTAACGTAGCTAGCTACACCTTGCTTGCTAACTAACGTTAACGCGCTAAAGTTAGCTAGCTAGCGCGCCTCGCTACTAGTAATAGCAAGTAAGTGTAAAAATTGTCCTTTCTGGTCAAAAATACTAATGTTAATTATTTTACAACAATCCTTTGTCGCAAACTCTGTTCCCCACACCCTAAGGTGTTTGAGAAGGCCAGTTTTTCTGGTGTTTGAGAAGAGCCTATTTTCTCGTTTTAGGGAGAGACGCTCAGAAAATGGCGGCTTGCTCCTCTCCCTCTGATTTGAGTCTGACAAACAGAAGTGGTGGTGGTGTGTGAATTCTGGTAGGCGGGAGACATTTCTCATTCTCGCCGCTAGACTGAAGGGCAGACAAGAGACTACGTGAAATGCCCAAACGTGCCATAAGAGGGAGCTTCTTAAAGCCTTTCTCTGTATGTGCATATCAAAAGTGACCCACAAACAAACCTGGACAAAAGGGTAAAAGCCTCCCATGACACTGTATCAAAATTGTACTCGCTACACACGCAATAACATCTGCATGTGACCAATATCATTTGATTTGAATTATTTATTTTATATCTGTAGTGCTCACTGAATGGCATACCACGAGAACAACCTTTACCTAAAGTATTTGTATCATTTGTCATGAGACAAACAATAGAGTTGTGCTAGGCTATTCATACAGCTGATGTACCAATAAACACAATGGACTGTGTAAGGATGTACAGCAAGCAGTAGCTGCTAGAACCAAGTGCACCACAGATGTATACATCCTCCTTACAGATAAGCTAACTGTCTAAAATTGCATTGGAAATGTCTGCTACATTGGCAGAGTGTGATGCAATAGTGGGTGCTTGTTTTGCCCTCTGGAGGGTGAAGATTTAATTTTAAGCCCAATGAAAGGGTTTACCACAGAAGTGTCAAACTCATTCCACGAAGGGCAGTGTCTGCGGGTTTTAGTTTTATTCCTTTCAATTAAAACCTAGACAACGAGGGGAGTTCCTTACTAATTAGTGACCTTGATTGATGAATCAAGTACAAGGGTGGAGCAAAAACCCGCAGACACTCAGCAGCTCCGTGGAATGAGTTTTACAGTTTATAAGACATACAAACTCCACCCACCCAAGTGATGCAAAACGAATCAGTGCAATTGCTTCCGCTTTGGTTACTCAAACGCTACGCTCCCAGTGTAGCAGATATGTTACTCTCCTGGGGTGTGTTCAGTATGACAGAACGGTGTGCAATGTTGAATTCAACAGAAACGGTACTGTACAACCAGTTAAAAAACTTGATTATGGTGACCCAGAGGACAATTACTGTATGGTGTGCTGCACGAGTTTTGCAATTCCAAAATGATCACACCCATATTGATCAGGCCACACCCACCAAACAGGAGAAAACATACCTCAAAGGCTGTTGAAGAACAGTGCACACCGTTTTTGGGAAACGTGTCGTTCAGTACAAACCATCACACAACATAGCAAACATTGACACAAACTAAAATGCACACCTGGGGTGTATACATTACGCCGAACAAAAACACGTTTCTATTGGAAAAATTCAGGTAGGTCCCTCCCAGTTCGCTTGTGTTTGGTTCTTTAAAAACGGTAAATGGTTCCTTTGCAAGACTTAATGAATACACCCCAGGTTTGTCAGTGATTTGGTCCCTGTTCAACTAGACATTTGACACAATGTGCCACTTTACAGCAAAGTATTATTACACAAACTTTTCTAAAATATAGGTCTCCAGGTTGTTTCTTAAATCATCTGTAAGTAACTTCATTGAGGTACAACATTTTAAAAACAGGATGATTTGGACATGAAGCGCAAAAATGCTAATATAGGTACTATTGACTTGCACCGTATTTGTTGCACAAATGCATAAAAGTTAGCATTTGAAAGTGGCCAGGTAAACAAAACCAAAGCATGGATTGTGGTCATATCTTGTCCATAGACTCCTTACAGAGTAAGGAAACAAATATGTAATTTAATAATTTCAGTGAACTTTCCCTTTTTAATTGCATGACAAAATAAAAGTTCTGCAAGTGTGCACAAGCAGGCACAATGAAGAGTCTTGCAGGGGACTTTTATTTTGCTGTGTGGTGAAGTGATGACATAATTAACCTGCTCTGGCGACCCACATTTATAGGAAGAAGTTGTTGTAAAGTCACGTAAGACAAACATCTAAACGATGGACAGCAGAATGCAACAGAGCGCTTATTACCAGAATATTTGCTAACATTTTACATTCAGACTCAGCGAAAATAGTCACCACTGGGCAGGTGGTTTTTATAACATACTGTGGTAACAGCAAGCGATGTAACGTCTGCCTATTGCGCTCGGGCCGACCGGTCTGGTATGTTGGGTCTTTACTAAAAATGTCCTGTGAATACTTTGTACGATACTTAGACCTAAACATGGACCAATTAATCACAGGGTATCTGCAGATTCCATGAAGTTGAATTTAAGACTTTGCAAGAACTTTTTAATGCCACTTGGAATGCATTTTAATACCTATTTTGTGCACACCACATACCTGCTAATATTCCCCTCCAGAAATGAGCCCATGCTGTCAAAAAGCTGTATTTTTAGGGCTGGCTCTTTCACTATTTTTACCATAATGGCTGCTGTGGCTACTGCTAGCTAACAATAAGACAAAGGTCAGTTTTCCCGGGAAAAATATTAGTATTTCAATCTCCGATGAAGCAGTGTGGATAAAAATGTTGTACAGTGGCATATCCCATCCCTGCATTGAGGTATGTTTTCCGACCCACATCTCACGCCGGCTCCACTGTGTCTTAATGTAACCATTAATGCGTTCTGACCCCAGTGCAGCTCAGTGTAAACAAGCATAAAGGTAGAGTCGGCAAATTCTGGCAAACATAATGGGCTAATCATTAGTTAGATCACAAACTAGGTGTTCAGAATTTTGGCTTTGAACCGATACCAATACCAGCTAATGATACTCAATACTATAACAATACCACTGTGAAAAAATGCCTTAAAGTCAGATATACAGCACTGTTACTGTTTAAAACACGTGGTCAACTCTCCATCTGGATAGCTAGGCCACTGGATGTGCAGGCTTTTGATCCAGCACTGCTCAAACACACCAGTCAGCTTAACAAAGTCCTGTTGAGCAGTTTATTGGTAGAATCTGGTGTTAGTGGGGCTGGAACGAAAGTCTACACACTCAGTAGCTCTCTTGGAGGTATTATGCTATAACAGACTACAACCAAAAAGTCAAAGAAAATAATTCCCTCATTCAGTGAATCGAGTATCAAATTACTATACTTTCAAGCAAGGTAGCTAAGCGGGAGGGCTGGAGACCAACTTTTTCCAGTGCCAAGTAAGTCATGAAATAAGTTAATGCCTTCAGAAAGTATTCGCACCCCTTGACTTATTCCACATTTTGTTGTTACAGTCTGAATTTAAAATTGATTAAATTGTGATTGTCACTGGGCTCACACAATATCCCATAATGTAAAAGTGGAATTATGTTTTTAGAAATGTTTACAAATTAATTAAATTAAAAGCTGAAATGTCTTGAGTCAATAAGTATTCAACCCCTTTGTTATGGCAAGCCGAAATAAGTTAAGTAGTAAAAATGTGCTTAACAAGTCACGTAAGTTGCATGGACTCATTCTGTGAGCAATAAGTGTTTTAACATGATTTTTAAATGACTACCTCATCTCTGTACCCAACACATACAATTATCAGTAAGGTCCCTCAGTCGAGCAGTGAATATCAAACACAGAATCAACCACAAAGACCAAGGAGGTTTTCCGATGCCTCACAAAGAAGGGCACCTATTGGTAGATGGGTAAAAATGAAGAAAAAAATAAGACATTGAATATCCCTTTGAGCATGGTGAAGTTATTAATTAAACTTTAGATGGTGTATCAATACACCCAGTCACTACAAAGATACAGGCGTCCTTTCTAGCTTAGTTGCCGGAGAGGAAGGAAACCACTCAGCGATTTCACCATGAGGCCAATGGTGACTTTAAAACAGTTACTGAGTTTAATGGCTGTGATAGAAGAAAACTGAGGGTGGATCAACAACATTGTAGTTACTCCACAATACTAACCTAAATGACAGAGTGAAAAGAAGGAAGCCTGCACAGAATAAAACATATTCCAAAACATGCATCCGGTTTGCAATAAGGCACTAAAGTAAAAAAAAAAAAAAATGTCCTGAACACAAAGCATTATGTTTGGGTCAAATCCAACACATCACTGAGTAGCACTTCATATTTTCAAGCATGGAGGTGGCTGCATCATGTTATGGGTATACTTGTCATCGGAAAGGACTAGGGAGCTTTTTAGGATAAAAATAAAACAGAATAGAGCTAGGCACAGGCACAATCCTAGAGGAAATGCTGGTTCAGTCTGCTTTCCAAAAGACACTGGGAGACAAATTCAACTTTCAGCAGGAAAATTATCTAAAACACAAGGCCAAATATAAACTGGAGTTGCTTGCGAACACGACATTGAATGTTCCAGTTGACTTAAATATGCTTCAAAATCTATGGCAAGACTTGAAAATGTCTGTAATCGCTGCCAAAGGTGATTGATTCTAACATGTATTGACTCCGGGGTGTGAATACCTACACTACAGTTCAAAGGTTTGGGGTCACTTAGAAATGTCCTTGTTTTTGAAAGGAAAGCAAATTTTTTGGTCCCTTAAAATAACATCAAATTGATAAGAAATACAGTGTAGACATTGTTAATGTTGTAAATGACTATTGTAGCTGGAAACGGCTGATTTTTAATTGAATATCTACATAGGCCCATTATCACCAACCATTACTCCTGTGTTCCAATGGCACGTTGTGTTAGCTAATCCAAGTTTATTTTAAAAGGCTAATTGATCATTAGAAAAGCCTTTTGCAATTATGTTAGCACAGCTGAAAACTGTTGTACTGATTAAAGAAGCAATAAAAAAAACTGGCCTTCTATAGACTAGTTGAGTATCTGGAGCAGCATGCATTTGTGGGTTCGATTACAGGCTCAAAATGGCCAGAAACAAATAACTTTCTTCTGAAACTCGTCAGTCTATTCTTGTTCTGATAAATGAAGGCTAAATGCCAAGGAGGAAACCTGGCACCATCCCTACTGTGAAATATGGTGGCGGCAGCATCATGATGTGGGGATGTTTTTCAGCGGAAGGGACTGGGAGACTAGTCAGGATCAAGGGAAAGCTGAACGGAGCAATCCTTGATGAGACTGGGGCGAACGTTCACCTTCCAACAGGACAACGACTAAGAACACAGCCAAGATAACGCAGGAGTGGCTTCGGGACAAGTCTCAATGTCCTTGAGTGGCCCAGCCAGAGCCTGGACTTGAACACGATCTAATATCTCTGGAGAGACATGAAAATAGCTGTGCAGTGACGCTCCCCATCCAACCTGTCAGTGCTTGAGAGGATCTGCAGAGAAGAATGGGAGTACTACAACAAAGTACTGAGTAAAGGGTCTGAATACTTATGTAAATGTGGGGTATTGTGTGTAGATTGATGAGGGGGAAAAAAACAATTGAATCAATTTTAGGATAAGGCTGTAACGTAACAAAATGTGGAAAAAGTCAGAGGTCTGAATACTTTCCGAATGCACTGTAGGTGAGAAATCAATTTTGAGTTCAGGCTGTAACACAACAATGTAGCTATTTCATCTATTAGTTCAGGGAATGCATGATGGATATATTTTGATGTGCAACATGTCAAAATAGGATCCAGGGCCTCCCGGGTGGCGCAGTGGTCTAGGGCACTGCATCGCAGTGCTAGCTGCGCCACCAGAGTCTCTGGGTTCGCGCCCAGGCTCTGTCGCAGCCGGCCGCGACCGGGAGGTCCGTGGGGCGACGCACAATTGGCATAGCGTCGTCCGGGTTAGGGAGGGTTTGGCCGGTAGGGATATCCTTGTCTCATCGCGCTCCAGCGACTCCTGTTGCGGGCCGGGCGCAGTGCGCGCTAACCAAGGGGCCCAGGTACACGGTGTTTCCTCCGACACATTGGTGCGGCTGGCTTCCGGGTTGGAGGCGCGCTGTGTTAAGAAGCAGTGCGGCTTGGTTGGGTTGTGCTTCGGAGGACGCATGGCTTTCGACCTTCGTCTCTCCCGAGCCCGTACGGGAGTTGTAGCGATGAGACAAGATAGTAATTACTAGCGATTGGATACTACGAAAATTGGGGAGAAAATGGGATAAAAATTTATAAAAAAAAAAAAAAAAAAATAGGATCCAGAATAATCCCATATTTTTTTCTCTTTAGAGATGAATTTGCCTGCATGTTTTTGTGCATATTGACCTAGGCTATTTACCACATGAGGTGGGAACTCAAAATACATCAGCTAGGTTGCTAACTCTAAATATGATATTGTTGCTAGATAGCCATGCAATTGATCTAACAGTACATTTTATGTACAAAAACTGTCCATTGGTAGGCCTATATAGGCTACTTGATGTATATATCACAAGTGACACACTCTGCTCCATTCCGCTGGCGCATCATCTCAATTACGTCCTATGTTTGTAAATTGGTTATTTCCTCTATTGACAGTTGAACTTTTCCCCCACAATTACATTTCAAAATGTTGATCAACTGTCAGTAGCCTATGCTTGTGCTTAACAGAATGCATCTCTCAAAGGGGGGAAAGGGCGTTCGAGTTAGCAGCGAAACAGGGACAGGGCAGATACTTTCATTGCCGGAAGCAGGTTAATGCACATTAGTGTTGACCAAATAATGGTTTTAGAACCCCAAAAAATCTGTAATTTTTTATCCCAGCAAGGGAGTGTTGTCTTCAAATTGTATAGGCCACCTTGCCATTTCCTCTTTCACCTCTGGCAATGGCTCGACCTGCACATGAACTGCGCACATGTGGATAGCGCTCTAACATCTTGAAAGTGCACCTCGTATTATTTCATGTTTAAATAAATAAAAAATTGCAGTGGTGGAAACAATTAAGCAGCAGTCAAAAATATAACGAACAGTCATCTCCATCACATTTTTTAAGACCTTTGATAAATTAAAGACGACTTAAGGCCTTTAAATTAGATAAGTTAATTTAAGGACCACGGACACCCTAAATCACATTCACCAGACATGTTCTGCCCAATGCTCGGGAATCATCTCCCTCCAAACACCTCCCCCAGTCTGGTGTACTTCTGATTCTGAGTCACACCTTGCAGTCCTGTGATTTGCTAGGATCCAATCATTACTTTATATTTGTTTACTCATACACAGGCCAGATTTGAGTCATTATTTCAGGCTTATTTGCCCTATGCAGTTGCTGCTGGTCTTGTATTGCAGGGCTCCCTTGCAAAATAGACCATGGTCTCAATGGGCCTTCCTGCTTGAATAAAAGGTTAAATAGCCTTAGGACGAGGTAAGGGACCGGACCGACCCCCTGACAAACCAGCAAGTTGAAATGGAATTTTATTCAACATTCTGACTCGCAGTAGGGCAATTAATTTGAATGCATGTTTTATGGCGATATTCCAAAATGCCTGTATCGCAAGAATATAGCTTTTCACACAAAAAAATCTAATTTATGAGCATTTGTCTGCTTGTTCTCATGTCTTTTTGGTCTTGTCTCCTTTGTTCCTTCTGTGCTGTGTGCACCTTCCCATTTACTCAAATCCCACCAAGCCCCTCCCCCTGCCACTCACAACAAAGATGAGAGATTCCTTCTTCCTCTCTGACAAGCAGTTTCAACTAGCTATTTGAGGTTTGGTCCAACAGAATCAGTCCTATTGACACCGAAAGACATTGAGACATTATTTTACTGTAACCTTTCTAAAGATACATTTTTTATGTCTCAACTCCTCAAATTGCACGCAGAGCAGACTACTAAAACAGGAGTATCCTTGAACATTGATTCTGGAAAATGAATGCTCAGTTAGTCACACAATTTACCACATACCCCCTAGCAACATTTTAGCCAAAGACTGTTATACGAGCTGTCTAGTCTGTTTAATAAATGTGCAATATGCATAAAACAATTAAGGTATTAGCAACTCGTTCTCATTCTGAGAAATAAGGTAGGCCAATTGACTTCAACATCTGAACAAAGTAAACTGGCTAGCATGCTGTTCAACCAGTTGAAGACGTACAGAAGGATGTGTTCATAACAATTCAACTTTTCTCTTGTTAGATAGCAAATAGATCCAAGATGCTAAACTTGAAATAACAATTAGCTGGCTACTCACTAGCACGTGGGCTTGTGCTTGAGAGATTGTTTATGAGATCTGTACACAACTTCTATAATGCCTGCTACAAGAAGTTAGTCATTATTAATGAATGTGCATTGTGCATGTTATGGTTAAATTTTAAACAAAAAAGGGCATTTCCATAAAGACTTGAAAGCCAGATCAGTGATTATTAGGTATAATTTCACAAGCACTGAACACATTAGATTATTGCTGACTGTTTAAAATGCAGTGTATTTGACCTTTACACTGTACAACCAAGCTCATTTAGAGATCGTGAATCGCTTATAAGTTTGAAAAAATATCAGGACATAATTTAAGCCATATTGCCCAGCCCTACCCCGCAGTGTTCTTTTCCGAGGCTGCTGTACATCACTGTGCATAGCATTTCTTGTGTGTATTATCGTGTTAGTACATTTTGACCTGTTGAATTAGTTATACATACCTCAAGAAGATTAATGACGTTGTAGTACAATGTAGTTAGGCCTACACTTTTTATTTTTCCATCTCTTACCTGTAATGTATGATCCATTTGTGAAAAACAGTAGCCTGGATCCAAATCTCCAAAACTCATTGCAAGAAGATACTACCTAACAAAAAATGTGGGTTAATACAAATAAATAGAAAAATAAAGGCACCATTGGTTGTGTCCAGCTTTATGCTTCAACCCCAATTGAATGGCATAGCCAAATGGCACATCTACAAAACATGACCTGGGATTTGCACTTATCTCAACAGAAGACCACCTTCGACATCTGATAAACGTATTATTTTGGAGTGTAATGTCCCTTTAAGACAGGTAGCGCTAGTGCTAGCTAGCTGTGCTAGCTACGTTTGATAACGTTACCTAGCTAACGTTAGCTACTAAGTAGCAAAGCTACTGTACAAGTTAAACATTAACATCAACTAACGCATGTAACAGTGCATTTCAGCGCAATGATGGGCATGATATCACAGAAATAAATACTTCCCCAGTTGGTCTGAAATCATATCATGTCTGTCATTTAAATATTTTGATACTCTCTCCCTCAGACCGCTCACAAAAGCTAGCTAGCTGACTAAGTGCAGCTAACTAGTAGTGACCAATATAATGCTGTTTTATGGGCTGTTGGACTGCAAAAATAGAAAATACCGATATCACAAATAAGTCTGTCGTTGGACATGCACTAAACGTTTTTCTTTTTGCCAATAAATTAGTTTTCTGAACAAAAACAATAATATGCACGCTCACCTGTTCGCGCAGTAACTAACCGATCCTTGAGGTGACAACACCCACCTACAAGCTTAGCGATTGGCCAGTGCTGTGAATCTGCATTTTTTTTTATTGGATTACGTAGCTGTCGTTCTTTGTTAAAAGCCTTAAAGCGGAAATAGTGAAGGGTCAGTTGTATCCCATATCCCATGGTGGTCTAGAATTCTTACTCAAATGCAACTTTGATATGGGTAAAATCCCTATTAAGCTTGCACACTTTCATAAACAAGTACTTCTAACTTGGAACCTCATGTACAAACACATTTTTTCCCCACATAGGTATACAATCTGGAATAATAAAGACATAAAATACAAAAACAAGTCTTTATTTTTCCAGAACTGATTTGACAACAACATTATTTGGGTTAAACAATTATTGAATAATGATGGACAACTATATGATTATCCAGCATTTATGAGAACACACATTGTTACATTCACTCCTGAGGAGTATCAAATTGTTGTTAGAGCTGTCCCTAAAGGTGCTATTCTTCTTTTAGGAGAATATAACACTACTCCAAGTGCAACTATTGAGGAATTTGTAGCCTCAATACAATTAGAAGGAATTGACATTTTAAACTATAAATGTAATAACATGTATATAAGGAAACTATGTCAATATGTTACTATTCCCTCTGCTAAAATGTACTGGAATGCAGCCCTAGGACAAGTGAACTGGAACAAAGTTTTGTTTGTTGTCTGGTAAATATTGTATATCTAATAAGGTGAAAGAAGTATCATACAAACTCATTCATAGAATCTACCCTGTAAAGACATTTATTATACACAGATTTAAAATAGCTATTGATAACAAATGTGTATTTTGTGGTTGTGACCCAGAATCTCTTGACCATTTATTTTGGGACTGCTCTTATGTCAGAAGATTTTGGAGTGAGTTAAAAGATTTTATTTAAAAGAAACGACTATTAATGTTAATTTGAGAGACTCTGATGTTATGTTTTATTTTGATCCAAATGATATGGACCCTGATTTAACTTTCATTGTTACTTTGTTCATCTTTCATGGAAGATTCTGTATCCATAAAATGAAGTGGGCAGAGAACAAACCCTTCTTCACATTATTTAAGATATCATTTCAAAATAATATTTAAATGCTCAGTAAATGTAAAAAAAAAATAAAAAAAAGCAATACGCACCATAAAAGTATTTAACAAATTGAAAATGATTCTTGATATGTAAAAAAAATCAAAAATAAAAGTATCCCATATCCTTGGGACGTCTATACCCGTACCTTAACCCACATACCCTTACCTTAACCATTTGAAATGTCAACGTCAACAGTTATTTTGAAATACAAACTAATGGATACATAGTCTACGCATACTTTCCATAAATCAGTCAGGCCAATTTGAGGCAAAAGCCGTTTTGAGGCAGTGTTGATTAAATTCCACCACAGTTCCCTTGGAAGAAAATTCTTGCTGCAAACCAAATAATCAGATCAAATGACATTTTATTGGTCGCATAGACATTCATATTTAGCAGATGTTATTCGGGGTGTAGCGAAATGCTTGTGCTCCGAGCTCCAACAGTGCAGTAATATAAAAAAATACACAACTATACACACAAATATAAAAGTAAAATAACGGAATTAAGAAATATATAAATATTAGGATAAGCAATGTCGGAGTATAGAGTATAAATATTTACAGTATATATGTGACGGGATGTAAAGTAATTATGGAGAGTAAAGTATGTGAATAGAATATGTAGTATATCTGTAGGATATAATAGTATATAGTATTGTAATGAAATAGGCAGGGTGCAGGTCTCAAAACCTCCAGCGCACTATCGACTATGCCCCAAAAGTATGCTCAAACGGCAGCGTCGATATGGGTCGTTTGTACATAACTCCCTCCCATTCATTTCAATGGAAGGACAGCGGAGAGGGCGGGGGACCTTTGGGTGGTGCGGTTGCGTCCGAGGCGGTGAAAAATCAAAAATTTCCCCAACTTTATGCAAAACACCAGCGGCGACCAATCATATCGAGTGGTTCCCATGACGAATTTGACGCTATGCGACCCAAGCCTGGAGACTTTCTTCAGCAAAGATGGCTGACAAAAATACTAGGATGAAAGCAAATGTAAGTGATTATAACGTCATAACGAATCATGCAAAAAAAATCTACAATTGACAGGAATATGTTAGTTACTGTAGAGACAAACGATTATGCAATTTTTTTGTCATTAAGTTAATTTACGAAAATCGCGATTTAATAACAAGCTAGCTGACTAGCTAACATTAGCCAGTTAGCTGGCTATCTTTATGGGTGTTGTGACATGAGTATGAAATTGTAATTCTGGTTGTTTAATATTTTAGGGACTCCTGAAACAACCAGCAAACCAGTCTTGTGAAACAGTGGATGTAAAGAATCTTGCTAGCTAAAGCATTTACTGCTAATTTTATGTACAATTGTGTAAGCTTGCCTTTCTGTTATTTGCCTTGCAATGCAGATGAAATAACGTAAGTTAGCTAGTTAACTATTTTCTTGCTTATTGTGCAGTGGAGGATAAAAATACCTGTATGCCTATGGATGTGTAGCTAGCTATGCAGCCGACCTGTGTATGCACACTAAAACGTTTGGTATACATATTAGTTCAGAAACTAGCTATGAACCTCAGCTATCATAGCCAGTTGTATCAACTTCAAAACAGTCTGAATGACAATGAAGTCTATAGATTGAGTAGAATATAATATAACTTTGTGCCAAGGATGCAAGTCGTATATACATGTACTTATTACCATGCTTGAGATCCCCACATTGTAGCCTGTAACGTTACATTTTAATATATTCACTGATCATGTGCTCTACATTGGCAAATAAAGGTGCAGTTCAGGTATGAATGTCTTTCAGATTATTTTTCAGTCATATCCAATACCAGGAGTATCAAATTAGTCTTTGATGCTGTTTCTGCATGTATGTATTACATTTATAGTGTTTACCAATCTTGGTCCTGGGACATCAATGGTTACGCTAGCTATGCAATAGACTAGAAACATGATTTAACTACACTACACTTCCTATGCATCATGTAAATACTGTAAAACCGGTTAATCTCAATATCTAATTTCCTAGGTGTACTATTTCATCAAATGAGAGACTTAATTTCAACCAGAAGAGAATGTGAAACACTTTATTGAAATAAGTTAAGTGTTATAAATACATGCATTATAAATATTAATTGTAATATTATAAATACAAGTTCAATCTTTACTTCAATGCACATCTGTTGTGCATTATAAAAACAGGAAGAAAGAGGTGTAAAATACAGAAAGGGAAAGAGGTAAGGACATAGGAGCAGGGAAGGCAGCATATGATTCATAAATCACAGTGCTACCCTAATATTCTCTCAGTTCATCACAATTACACAAGTGTCTCTAGTGGTGTCTCCTAACCAGCCTTGGGCTCCCAGTCGGCCCGAAGATTATCTTAAGAGTGGGTGAGGTGGCGTTGACGGGACTGGGGGTTGGCATCCTCTCTAACATCAAAACATACCTGCAGACGAGAGCATTTTTAAGCCTTTAAAAAAAAATATTCTAAAACTGTCAGTCATCAATCATCAGGAGGTTAAATGCAAAACTGACCTTGGATCATTAACTCTGGGACTACTGCATCTCTATTTCAATGTAAAGCATCCCTTTAATAATACATCCTGTTGACCTGACCAAGTGACCTCTCACCTCTGTTCATGCTGTGCCCTCTATGTAGTCAGTTCAGATGCGGGAGGGGTTCACCGACACAGCTGATATAATCTAGAGGATTTAGGGAGAAGGGGAAAGAGGGATGAAGTGAAGGAGAGAGACTGTTATTGAGAAAACAAGGTAGTTAAAGAGTGTTCAACAGGAATATATGTGTGTGGCCTCACCTGGTGTCCACACTAAGTGGCTGCAGAGTACTCTATACTGAAAAACATGAACGGACACACGAGGACAAACAATATAGCGTAGTTATAGAAATAATGAAGTGTCTTACTATTCTCCATGGTTGGCTCTCTTGCCTATTCTTTGAAGGTGGAAGGAGCCACAGTTATACACCTGAGCCTGGACAACACAATTCATCAATCAGATTGATACATGAGTCTAATTGTTCTACATTTTTTCAATATGGGTGACTTAAAATAGCCTGTTTTTGTTTTTGTACATGCATCACACCCTTACCTTAACAGCACCCTCACCTGAGAAGTAGAAATCAAAGGGAGAGAAAATGGGAATTGAATAACTGCAGCTGACATAGCTAAGGAAATGGAAGAATACTCTTATTGCAATGTGGATGGCTCTTAAAAGAGCCTTTGGTTGTGCATAGTGTAGTCTATGGTGTTGCCAGGGAACAGCACCCTCTTCGAAGAAGTAGGAGGTGAAGATCTCCTGCACACGGATTGCCTCTCTTGCTGTGTTGATGACCACATCCTTGAAACACCCTGCAGAGCAGCAGACTTCTCCTCACAGCGGCAGGCTGCAGATCCCCTCCTGGTCCTCGTGTCTATCCTCATGAAATTATGAAGGACGTAGGTAGCCTTCACATTCCTGAATTCCTCCAAGAGGCAGTCCCAGATGGCCTTGGTCACCCAACCTTGCAGTGCCCTACACAGAAACTGTAGGTAATCATTTTGAAAGAATCTCCAGTTACAAGGTATCTGAAGGAATATGGAAGATAATGTCATTATTAGACTTTTACATCACCAGGTAATTGTCGATTACTAAAGTATAATATCCCTTGTGCACACACATGTCCTCTCCCCTGTAACTATTCCCCAGGTCATTGCTGTAAATGAGAATGTGTTCTCAGTCAACTTACCTGGTAAAATAATGCATAAATACAAATGTAAATGTGCATGTGTAGCATGTGACAATAACATGATCATATCAAGGATAGCATCACAAATGAATACATAAATACCACTTGAAGATTGATGATGAGTTGATCATTTGAATCAGCTGTGCAGTGCTAAGGCAAAAACTAAAATGTGCACCCCTTTGAGTCCCCAGGACCAGGACTGAGAACCACTGCTCTTCATTGGGACCTCTTCATCTGTAGACATCTCTTTATCTCTTTATCTGAGTACAGAAAACCTCACAAGAAACAGACTTCATTATACTCAAATTACACTGAAAATTATGTTACTATTATCTCTGTCCTCACTTCTAGGGACTGGAACTACACAGGTACCTGCCCTATCCAGAATAGCCTACTTTCTCAGTTTGACAGTTGGGGCTGCTATCCTTTCAACCTCCTCCATGGTTGTTAGCTAGCTACCTACAAATGCATTTTGAGTTTGTTTTTTACAGTGATAAATAGATCAAGATAGCTAATATGAAGTTATGTAACTGGTGATATTTCATTCACTTCGCTATCTATACAGTATGTAAAGTTGGTTAGATAGCTCGCTGGCCAACTAGCTAGCTCATTTTGCAGCTCATGCTAGTTAGCTAATAATACATCTTTTTTTTTTACATTTTCGAAATGAATTTACTTACTTGAATAGGTTCTCCCAGCCATGTGGACAATTGGAAACAGGGCAGCAAACTTTGTCACCAAAGCGTTTTAGATCATATTACTATTGAACTATTTACCCATTTACATTTTTTATTTAACTAGGCAAGTCAGTTAAGAACAAATTCTTATTTACAATGACGGCCTAGGAACAGTGCCTTGTTCAGGGGCAGAATGACAGATGTTTACCTTGTCAGCTCGGGGATTCGATCTAGCAACCTCTTGGTTACTGGGCCAACACTCGAACCACAAAGGTACATGCCACCCCACTAATAACCAGACCTTCATACAAACTTGCTATGCTGAATTCTTGATGCACAATCCAACGTGCTGCTATATGCTGCCAGCACGCCCACAAGCGTGTCACAATGGGCAGCCTAAGCGGCACGCGGCAATTTACCACTTGCTAGTGTACATGCCCGTTTAGGAACGCGCTCACTGGCCAAGCACACGTACGTACGTGGATGCAAGGTCCGATCCCACTTCTGACACCAATGTAATGAAACAGGCAGGGAGCAGGTCTCGAACCCTCAACCTTCTAGCCCGAAGTCCAGCACGCTATCGACTGTGCCCCAAAAGCATGCTCAAGCAGCAGAGTCGATTATATGTTCCATTATTGAAGTGACCAGTGTTCCATGTTTATGCCTTCGGAAAGTATTCAGACCCCTTGACTTTTTCCACATTTTGTTAGGTTAAATTGTTTTTCCCCCTCACCAATCTACACACAATACCCTATAATGACAAAGCAAAAACAGAAATATGACATTTACATAAGAATCAGACTCTTTACTCAGTACTTTGTTCAAGCACCTTTGGCAGTAATTACAGCCTTGAGTCTTCTTGGGTATGATGCTACAAGCTTGGCACACCTGTATTTGGGGAGTTTCTCCCATTCTTCTCTGCAGATACTCTCAAGATCTGTCAGGTTGGATGGGGAGCGTTGCTGCACAGCTATTTTCAATATTGGTTTCATCAGACCAGAGAATCTTGTTTCTCATGGTCTGAGAGTCTTTAGGTGCCTTTTGGCAAAATCCAAGTGGGCTGTCATGGGCCTTTTACTGAGGAGTGGCTTTCGTCTGGTCACTACCATAAAGGCCTGATTGGTGGTGCTGCAGAGATCGTTGTCCTTCTGGAAGGTTCTCTCATCTCCACAGAGAAACTCTAGAGCTTTGTCAGAGTGACCATCGGGTTCTTGGTCAACTCCCTGACCAAGGCCCTTCTCCCCCGATTGCTCAGTTTGGCCAGGAGGCCAGCTCTAGGAAGAGTCTTGGAGGTTCCAAACTTCTTCTATTTAAGAATGATGGAGGCCACTGTGTTCTTGGGGAACTTCAATGCTGCAGAAATTATTTGGTACCCTTCCCCAGATCTGTGCCTTGACACAATCCTGTCTCGGAACTCTACTGACAATTCCTTCAACCTCATGGCTTGGTTTATGCTCTGACATGCACTGTCAACTGTGGGACCTTATATAGACAGGTGTGTGCCTTTCCAAATCATGTCCAATAAATTGAATTTACCACAGGTGGACTCCATTCAAGTTGTAGAAAGGATGATCAATGGAAACAGGATGCACCTGAGCTCAATTTCGAGTCACATAGCAAAGGGTCTGAATACTTACATATGTAAATAAGGTATTTTGGGGTTTAATAAATGTGCAAACATTTCTAAAAACCTGTTTTCACTTTGTCATTATGGGGTATTGTGTGTAGATTGCTAAGGATTTGTATGTATTTAATCAATTTTAGAATAAGGCTGTAACGTAACAAATTGTGGAAAAAGTTGAGGGGTCTGAATACTTTCCGAAGGCACCTTACATAGGGCAGCAGCCTCTATGGTGCAGGGTTGAGTAACCGGGTGGTAGCTGGCTAGTTACAGTGACTAAGTTCAGGGCAGGGTACTGGGTGGAGGCCGGCTAGTGATGGCTATTTAAAAATCTGATAGCCTTGAGATAGAAGCTGTTTTTTCAGTCTCTCGGTCCCAGCTTTGGTGCACCTTTACTGACCTCGCCTTCTGGATGATAACGGGGTGGACAGTCCGTGGCTCGGGTGGCCGAGGTCTGTGCATGCATTGCCATGTTATAATAATGCCATGTCAGCTGGCAACAACTGACTTCAAATAGTAATAATTTGACACATAAAATATTACTGATTTCACAAGTCCACTGACTTTTATGTGCGATAGCAGCAGTCCCTTAATCAATCTTAATTTGACTGTACTCTAAAAATGCACTTTTCCAAAAACTTTTGAAACACAAATCCTAGATGGAGCTATATTACTATGCAACAATTTAACCAGTCCACAAATTCAGTATGGTCCATATAGAGATTCCCAGGGCTGCTTCACACCTGTACCATGTCAGATATAGATTTGAAATGTATTCCATTTTGGGTGCATTCGTAAATTGTCTCCAATGTGTCAGAGTGCGCTCTGGGCCGTTCGTAAATTCAGAGCGTTGTCAGATTGTCTATTCGTAAATTCAGAGCGTTTCACTCTCGGAGCGTTCAGAGCGCACACTGAACGCTCTGGCGGGGGAGTAGGGTTGATCCGGACGTTCTGACCTCACAACTGCAGTCAAGCGCCCAAGCTAATTGACTAACGTTGGCTAGCTTGCTAACTACTTCCAGACACAAATGAGAGAACACCTCACTCTGACCATTTTACTCGCCGTCGCAGAAGTGTTTATGTATTCTAGAGCGTTAGTGACTGTAACTGTGCGCTTCTACCAACAATTTAATTACGTTTTTTGCCAACCTTTACTGACACCTGTTATATTCAACGTGTGATGTGCATTAATAAATTAATCAGTTATTCTGCGCTCTGGCACACTCAAACGAGAGTGCTCTGAAATCAGAGTAGATAGCCAAAATGAACACACCCTTTGAGTTTGGGTCCCAATATTATACTTTATATAAATCACAGGAGACTAATATAACAAAACCGTGTGACATATAAACATCGGATTTTCGGCGTTTAAAAAACATTTATTAATTATGGAAGTATGAAAACTACTAATAACATTGCACTCATAAGTCCAAAAGGCCATTTAACTGCAGGAAAGGGCTATGATCAATGCATTTACTGTAAGGCACTCAGGATAAGAGCATCTGCTAAATTACTAAAATGTCAAATGTTGGCAAAAAAATTCACATACAAATCTCATATTACTGTATTGATTTAGATTTTTTTTTTTATATATATGTATATTGATGTCACAAATGTAGGTTGTCATTTGTACAGTTCTTTATTAAATAATGTAGTTATTTGTTACATTTGACTGCATAAAACCGAGCATTACTACTTATTTCTCTGAGGGTGAATATAGAGTTTTGAGAAAAAAAACATGATTATCTGTCTCTCTGAAATGAAACCATGAAGTGATAGATTTCAAACAAATACATGTCTGTCATTGAATTTACCAACATTTCTGAATATGGATATATATATAGCGTTTTGGAATGAAACGCTTCAAATAGCCACTGAAATTGTAAGAATTCAACACTTTGAATAATTAGTTATTTTATTTTTTGCCATTTTGAAAATTAAGTTAGTGCCTTCTGATTTATACTGAACACAAATATAAACGCAACATGCAACAATTTGAATGATTTTACAACGAGTTACAGTTCATATAAGAAAATCAGTCAATTATAGTACATTTATTAGGTCCTAATCTATGGATTTCACATGACTGTGCAGAGGCGCAGCCATGGGTGGGCCTGGGAAGGAATAGGCCCACCCACTGGGGAGCCAGGCCCAGCCAATCAGATTGAGTTTTTCCACACAAAAGGGCTTTATTACAGAGAGAAATACTCCTCAGTTCCATTAGCTGTCCGGGGTGGCTGGTCTCAGATGATCCCACAGGTGAAGAAGCCAGATGCAGAGGTCCTGAGCTGGTGTGTTACATGTGGTCTGCGGTTGTGAGGCCGGTTGGAGGTACTGCCAAATTCTCTATGACGACGTTGGAGAGAAATTAACATAAAATTATCTGGCAACAGCTCTGGTGGACATTCCTGCAGTCAGCATGCCAATTGCAAGCTTTGTGTTGTGTGACAAATCTGTACATTTTAGAGTGGCCTTTTATTGTCCCCAGCACAAGGTTCCCCTGTGTAATGATCATGCTGTTTAACCAGCTTCTTGATTTACCACACCAGTCAAGTGGATGGATTATCTTGGCAAAGGAGAAATGCTCACTAACAGGAATGTAAACAAATTTGTGCACCAAATTTGAGAGAAATAAGCTTTTTGTGTGTATGGAATATTTCTGGGATCTTTTATTTCAGCTCATGAAATGTGGGACCAATACTTTACATGTTGCGTTTATATTTTTGTTCAGTATATTTTGTTTGGTTAGGAATTGAACTCCAGTAACTTATTGTTTGTTGTTCAGTATGTACTGTATAACATAATGAAAAATGTCCGTTCCTTGTACGCACGCATAATATTTTCTGTTGGTCACGTAATTTTACTATTTGGAACAAATGTAACTGTTTGTCAAATAAAATTTTATTTGTCACATCCCACTGGGCACAGACATCAATTCAACGTCTATTCCACATTGGTTCAACGTAATTTCAGTATGTGCCCAGTGGTATGCTTCGTAATCAACAGGTGTAGAATAACAGTGAAATGCTTACTTATGGGTAATTTTCGAACAATGCAGAGTTTAAGACAAATACAAAAATATAAATAAATAGTGACACGAGGAATAAATACACAGTGAATAGCGAATAACAATAATGAGTGAAAATAACATGGCTATATACAGAGAGTCCAGTTTGTGTGCATAGAGTCAGCGCAGGAGACTTAGTGCAAAAAAGTGTGTGTGTGGTAGGGTGTAAGTGTGTATGAGTGGGTGGGTAAAGTCCAGTGTGTAAACAGAGTCAGTGCAAGAGAGTTAGTGCAAAGAAGGGTCAATGCAGGTAGTCCGAGTAGACATTTTATTAGCTATTTAGCTGTTTTGTTTAGCAGTCTTATGGCTTGGAGGGGTAGATACTGTTCAGGGTGCTGTTGGCTCTAGACTTAGTGCATTGGTACCACTTGCTGTGTGGTAGCAGAGAGAATAGTCTATGGCTTGGGTGGCTGGAGTCTTTCACAATTTTTTGGGACCTTCCTCTGACACCGCCTGGTATTGAGGTCCTGGATGGCAGGTTAACCGGTTAAATGAGGGCCGGTTAGTTGGCAGCAAAATTGAACAAAACTTGCAAGGGTCAGTTAGTTGTAACGAAATGTGCATCCCTAAAACACATAATTTTTTTGCACCAATGCCCTACGTTTTGGTCAATAGTTTATACCAATATCACTGTGCCCAACAGTGGAGCCATACACTCTAAATAGAAAAGGTTCCTGGAGTATCCTTTAGGGGTTCTTCAAATTGAAACTGTGGGGGAACCCCTATAAGTTCCATCGAACAACCTTTTGAAGAACCTTTTGTGGTTCATTTTTGAACTACCCCCCTCCCCTGTTATTATTTATAATACGCATAACAATAACACAATTTTTTCGTTGTCAGTGTTTATTATGATTTTAGTGGCAAAGCAGAATAAAAAATCCAAATATGAGGTAAACTCCCAGCAGAATCCCAAATCCAATGGGTATACTGTAACTTCTGGTGTGTTGATGTTAAAACTTCTTATGGCTGGGGGCAGTATTGAGTAGCTTGGATGAATAAGATGCCAAGAGTAAACTGCCTGCTACTCAGTCCCAGAAGCTAAGATATGCATATTATTAGTAGATTTGGATAAAAAACACTCTGAAGTTTCTAAAACTGTTTGAATGATGTCTGGGTATAACAGAACTCATTAGCAGGCAAAAACCTGAGAAAAAATCCAACCAGGAAGTGGAAAATCTGAGGTTTGTAAGTTTGCCTATCCAATATACAGTATCTATGGGGCCATATTGCACTTCCTAAGGCTTCCACTAGATGTCAACAGTCTTTAGAACCTTGTTTGATGCTTCTACTGTGAAGGATGAGGAAATAAGAGCTGATTGAGTCAGGGCTCTGGCAGAGTGCCACGAGCTCACTCAGGCGCGCCCCCGTGAGAGAGTTAGCTGCGTTCCATCGAATTTCTACAGACAAAGGAATTCTCCGGTTGAAACATTATTGAAGATTTATGTTAAAAACATCCTAAAGATTGATTCTATACATCGTTTGACATGTTTCTACGAACTGTAATGGAATTTTTGGACTTTTCATCTGGCCTGCGCGTCATCAATTTGGATTTTGGAATTAAACGCGCAAACAAAAAGGAGGTATTTGGACATAAATTATGGACGTTATCGAACAAAACAAACATTTATTGTGGAACTGGGATAACTGTGAGTGCATTCTGATGAAGATCATCAAAGTGAATATTTATAATTCTATTTCTGACTTCTGTTGACTCCACAACATGGCGGGTATCTGTATGGCTTGTTTTGGTCTCTGAGCGCTGTACTCAGATTATTGCATGGTGTGCTTTTTCCGTAAAGCTTTTTTGAAATCTGACACAGCGGTTGCATTAAGGAGAAGTTTATCTAAAGTTTCATGTATAATACTTGTATCTTTTATCAATGTTTTTAGATATTTTAGATAGAGAATTTCTGTAAATTGATGTGGCTCTCTGCAAAATCACCGGATGTTTTGGAGACAAAACATTACTGAACATAACGCGCCAATGTAAACAGATTTTTGGATATAAATATGAACTTTATCGAACAAAACATACATGTATTGTGTAACATGAAGTCCTATGAGTGTCATCTGATGAAGATCATCAAAGGTTAGTGATTAATTTTATCTCCATTTCTGCTTTTTGTGACTCCTCTCTTTGGCTGGAAAAATGGCTGTGTTTTTCTGTGACTAGGTACTGACCTAACATAATCAGATGGTGTGCTTTCGTCGTAAAGCCTTTTGTAATCGGACACTGTGGTGGGATTTACAACAACTTTATCTTTAAAATGGTGTATAATACTTGTATGTTTGAGGAATTTTAATTATGAGATTTCTTTTGTTTGAATTTGGCGCTCTGCACTTTCACTGGCTGTTAAGTCGATCCCGTTAACGGGATCTCAGCCATAAGAAATTAATGTGTTGATGTTCTCCGTAACCATAGCCAGAATGAATTTGCAGTGCATGGTGATCGAACAGGTTTCCTGTTATATTCATCAGAGGTGTAGGGAGGGTGAAGTCTGTGAATCCCCAAAATAGTAATTATACAGATGATTAACAAGACATGCACACAACAGTATTCATACCTTGTTTTTTCTGGTGAATGTGAATGAAAAAAACTGCTTTGATAATGGTTTTCATCCACATACCTTGTCCATAATGTAGAGGACTATGGGATATTCGTTGATGAGGTAAGGAAGGATGGTAAATCTGATCTGCATAACATAACAATACCAATTGATATACCTTTGCCTGCGCCTGCTTGTCCTTTCAAATTCAAATCCAAAAGTTTCAGTTGGGCAGTTAGGGTCCTGCAAGAACCCCCACCAACTAAGGAGGTTCTTTGATGAGCCCCACCTCCTATGGCAGTGGTACTCATTGCGAGGCCCGCGAGCCCTTGCAATGATTTTCCTATTTTCCATTCATAATACATAACATTGATACAATTTCAATTCAATGTGTTTAATGCAGGCCTGAATCACTTCATTGAATATATGTTGTTCTCTGGATGGCAGTATAGCACAGCTGTTGAACAGAAAGGGCGAAATAGAACGTTTGCCGAAATAGAATGCAACTGCTCAGCTACAGCGATCTACACATATCAGTTTGCTACTAGCTAATTTTGCAGTCTGGTCGACATAGACCAATTTATTGTAAAAAAGAAACATAAATCTATTGACAATGAAAATGAGGGGGAAGAGCTGGAGAACAACGTGACAGTTATGAACAAACAACCACCAGAGAACCAGGAAAAGCAGGAAGATGGCAGCGGGGAAATGCAGCTAGCTAACGTAGCTAACGTGGCTCCGGTGGCTAAGAGAAGGATAAGGTCGATTCAAGAATTACATTGCCGGGTTGCTGTCGGTGCGTAAAGTGGTTCTAGCTGTACCCTGAATAATCAACCATTGGGACATGACAGCGTGGAGTGGTGGCTACATGGCTGAGGAATGGTTAGACTCTACCAGACCAGAATACGTGCAGCGCAAGCTGAATACGTTACAAATGGTAAGACCCTCAAATTCTCAACGAGTGAAGGTGAAGACTAGACACTCAGTCTGCAGCTGTAATGTAAAGTAGTCTAGAACTTTGACCAAAGACCACTGCGTTTGTAACATCTGAAGGATCCAGTCTAGGAAACTCAACCGAAGAAGAGAAAAGAGGAGCATTTCCCTCTCAACACAGTGCGGTACTGATGTCTGATGTACCCATTCTAACAGACACTTCCAGAGCAAAGAACACCTACTACTAGAACTACTAAGGACATTGTGACCTCTGGTGGACAACCAGAGACTTACACAACCAGAGACTTTCTGTCGAATGACTCCCAATAGATGGACCGGCCGATTTCAACAGAGACGACAAAGACATACAAGCAGAAATATATACATTGCAATTCTTTTCGAATGAGCGGTCATTCATATGCAAAGTATTCACATTCCCATGAGCATAGTCTTTCCCGCTCTTTCTTCCCCCCCTTTCATTGTGTATCAAGCCCTCATATTGGGTTAGTCCACTAGGGACTTTTTATTGCATTATGTTAGTAATCAATGTATAATCTATCCTGTTTGGGTGTTTATGTAATTCTGTGTGATTATTTAGTTACTTAGTAAATAAATAATTAAGCCAATTTGTGTATCGCTGACCCATCATTTAGACTAGGGTTCGTGCAGATATCCAAGAATTGTGCGACGTTCAGAATGAGACTGATCAGGTAATGATTAGTAATTGACTGTGATTGATGTAAGAGATATTCATCTTTAGAGTTTAAGTTGGGAAATAGTAACTCGTTAAATAACTTTTCCCGTGGTGCCCCAAGATTGCTAATGAGTTAATTGCTACATGATTAATTTAATCACATAATTAAGCATAGTTAATTGATTTGATAAAATAACAGTCATCACATTAATGATAGTCACGTCATGACAATGTGATGTAGCCTATTTGATGTGTGTATATATCTGTGATGTGCTGAACATCAAATCAATTGCATGTTCTCTATTGCTCTGAATTTGCTCTCAGTTGATAATATTGGAAGAAAAAGTACAACAAATTAAAGATCTGTGCAGCCCTCTGAATGATTGTCTCAACCCAAAGTGTCCCCTTACAAAAAATTGTGAGTAACACTGTCCAATGGGGTTTTTGGGGGCATTTTCAGTGCAAAGAACCATAAGGTTCTTCAAAGAACTTTGAGGATCTTAGAAGAACCCTTGTTGAACCACACATTTTTAGAGTGTAGGACCCAGGTAATTTGTGCTCTCACACTGTAAACCCCAATGTGCTGTCATTACTCAAAACTTTGGCGGAAACCCGTTGCATTTAATATATCATTAGTCATTACTCAAACTGATGGAGTCCCTGTGATTTGAGTTGTATCAGCTTAGCGCCCCCACTAAGCCACACCTCCAATATCATTTCTCAGTACGCCTTGCATTTTCAAGTGAATTGTAGAATTGCCACCAGATGAGAACGATTGCCCCCTCGCATTGAGGATGTCCAGTTGAAGGATAACCACGGTACAGCAGGTATTGTTTCCAGAAAACAGGATCCCCTATTATAGTGAATGGTGAAATAGGGATCTATGGTCAATATTTGCAGATGTAAAACATTTTTCTGAACAAAATCATGGCAGCAATAATTATATTTCACCAGATGTACGTCATTGAACCGATTACTTTAAAATCACACAGACAAAGTTATAAGGATAATTTAATTGCTAATGGCAGCCTGCAGTACCTTGGTCAGCCTTCAACTTGAGATACTCCATGAGAGGAGGCAGCACTGAGCTAGCCTGCAACATCACTTCCACCATGTAGAAAGATGGCGACCTGCTGAAATAACACTTCCTGATCCTCAAATGCGCCACTGAGCATTCTCATAGTAAACAATGGGGTGACGTCATCGATGGCTTCGACCATATTTGTTAGTGAAAGATACATGGTTGTTGAATTAGTTAATTTTCAGTCCTTCACCAAGTGAATTCCTAGGCAAATATTATCATTATAATTAAACTCTTTATGACAATACATTACATGTCTCATGAGGCCTTATTTTGAGGCCTAGCTTTACCCTAATAAAGTGGTCTGAAAATAATTGTTTACAGGCCAGATCAGGCCTGCAAGAAGGGTTGCAAAATTCCAGTAACTTTCCCAAAATTCCCAGATAAAAACTAAAATCCTGGTTGGAGGATTTCCAGGAATCTGATTGCCCCCTCGCAATCAGATTCCTCGCAATCAGATTTCATAGTGACTATGAACTTACAATGGCTGGCCCCAAGTTATGTTATTTCATTTTTTCTTGTGCATTTTGCTATTTGCCTCATGGCTCCTGCATGCTTTTTTTGACTACGAACTTTCTTTACCCAACCGTGGGACAGACTGTTTGTTCCCATACTCGGGACTCTGACTCTATTGGTTACAAGGACTCTTGGCCTCCCGTCCTATTCTAACCACCCCTCGCCGGCTTTGTATTCATGTTACCTGATGAAATTGCTGTAGAATATGATTTTGTTGCCATATGATGCACATTCAGATGTCATAAATCAGCACTGCAGAGCTCTCCCTGTCCTATGCCGTGCCTTGATTGTATTACTGTTGATGATATCTGGAAATATGCATGTTCACCCTGGCCCATCTACTGTTGCTAGCCCTAATTCGGACTTCTGCTCTGATATCTGCTTCATTGATTTCTGCTCTCGTAAAAGACTGGGTTTTCTGCACGTTAACACGAGAAGCGTATTACCTAAAATGGATCAATTGAAAGTGTGGGTTCACAGCTCCAATCCAGATGTGTTGGTCATTACTGAGACGTGGTTAAGAAAGAGTGTTTTGAACACTGAAACCTTTCTTGTTATAACCGTTTTCGGCAAGACAGATCTTCCAAAGGTGGTGGAGTGGCAATCTTTACCAAGGATCACCTTCAGTGCTCAGTTGTCTACACCAAGTCTGTCACCAAACAATTTGTTTTGCTGGTTTTAAGCATTAAACTTTCAAATAGCTCTTCGTTAACTGTTGCTGGGTGCTATCGTCCTCCATCAGCACCGGCCTGTACCCTACCTGCCCTAAGCGCTCTCCTGGCCCCTACACTAAGTCTGAATATGTCCTGCTAGGTGACCTAAACTGAGACATGCTTAAACCACCTGACCAAGTCCTAAAGCAATGGGACTCCCTAAATCTTTCTCAGATTAATATCAATCCCACAGCGTATGACTCCAAAACACCCAGAAAAGGCTACTCTCCTTGATGTTATCCTTACAAATAATCCCGATAGGTACCAGTCTGGTGTTTTCTGTAATGACCTTAGTGATTACTGTTTTACAGCCTGTGTTCGTAATGGCTGCTCAGTGAAACGACCTGTCCTGATTTATCATAGACGCTTGCTAAAAAAACTTTAATGAGCAAGCCTTCCTTCATGAACTGGCCTCTGTAAAATGAGATTGAACCCCTCTATCGAAGACGCTTGGACCTTCTTTTTTTATATTTTCAGTGGTATTGTTAATCTAAAAAAAAATTGAATTAAAAACAGGTTCAGCCCCTGGTTCGACCGTGATCTTGGAGAGTTACTCCACCTCAAGAATTGCATTTGGTGACAGGCTCGGCACACGCATACTCAGGCTGACTGGCTCTTGTTCAGGCAAATGAGAAATAAGTGCACTCAGGCTATCCAGAAGGCCAAAGTTAGTTACTTTAAGGAGCAGTTCTCTCTCTGTGGGTCTAACCCCAAGAAGTTCCGGAAAATGGTTAAAGACCTGAAGAATAAACCCTCCTCCTCACAGCTGCCCATGTCCCTTAACATTGATGATGTGGTTGTTACTGACAGGAAGCACATGGCTGAGCTCTTTAATCACCAATTCATTAAGTCAGGATTCATATTGGACTCAGCCATGCCTCCTTGCCCGTCCAACATTTCCTCATCTCCCATCCCTTCTAATGCAACTATCCCCGATGCTTCTCATTTTTCTCCTGCCCCACTACAAAGTTTCTCCCTGCAGGCAGTCACTGAGTCCAAGGTGCTAAAGGAGCTCATGAAACTTGACCCCCAAAAAAGATCTGGGTCAGATGGTTTAGACCCTTCCTTCAAGGTTGCTGCCCCTATCATCGCCAAGCCTATCTCTGACTTTTTTAACCTGTCTCTCCTTTCTGGGGAGGTTCCCATTGCTTGGAAGGCAGCCACGGTTTGTCCTTTATTTAAAGGAGGAGATCAAGCTGATCCTAACTGTTACAGGCCTATTTCTATTTTGCCCTGTTTATCAAAAGTGTTGCAAAAACTTGTCAATAATCAAGTGACTGGCTTTCTTGATGTCTATAGTATTCTATCTGGTATACAATCTGGTTTCCTCTCAGGTTATGGATGTGTCACTGCAACCTTAAAGGTCCTCAATGATGTCACCATTGCCCTTGATTCTAAGAAATGTTGTGCTGCTATTTTTATTGACTTGGCCAAAGCTTTGATACGGTAGACCATTCTATTCTTGTGGCCCGGCTAAGGAGTATTGGTGTTTCTGATGGGTCTTTGGCCTGGTTTGCTAACTACCTCAGAGTGCATGCAGTGTATAAAGTCAGAACATCTGCTGTCTCAGCCACTGCCTGTCACCAAGGGAGTACCCCAAGGCTCAATGCTAGGCCCCAAGCTCTTCTCAATTTACATCAACAACATAGCTCAGGCAGTAGGAAGCTCTCTCATCAATCAATCAAATGTATTTATAAAGCCCTTTTTACATCAGCCGTTGTCAAAGTGCTGTACAGAAACCCAGCCTAAAACCCAAAACAGCAAGCAATGCAGATGTAGAATCCATTTATATGCAGATGATAGTCTTATACTCAGCTGGCCCCTCCCCGGACTTTGTGTTAAATTCTCTACAACAAAGCTTTCTTAGTGTCCAACAAGCTTTCTCTACCCTTAACCTTGTTCTAAACACCTTCAAAACAAAGGTCATGTGGTTTGGTAAGAAGAATGCCCCTCTCCCCACAGGTGTGATTACTACCTCTGAGGGTTTAGAGCTTGAGGTAGTCACAAGTACTTGGAAGTATGGCTAGACGGTACACTGTCCTTCTCTCAGCACATATCAAAGCTGCAGGCTAATGGTAAATCTAGACTTGGTCTCCTCTATCGTAATCGCTCCTCTTTCAACCCAGCTGCCAAACTAACCCTGATTCAGATGACCATCCTACCCATGCTAGATTACAGAGACATAATTTATAGATCGGCATGTAAGGGTGTTCTCGAGCGGCTAGATGTTCTTTACCATTCGGCCATCAGATTTGCCACCAATGCTCCTTATAGGACACATCACTGCAATCTATACTCCTCTGTAAACTGGTCATCTCTGTATACCCGTCGCAAGACCCACTGGTTGATGCTTATTTATAAAACCCTCTTAGGCCTCACTCCCCCCATCTGAGATATCTATTGTAGCCCTCATCCTCCACATACAACACCCGTTCTGCCAGTCACATTATGTTAAATGTCCCCAAAGCACACACATCCCTGGGTCGATCCTCTTTTCAGTTCGCTGCAGCTAGCGACTGGAACGAGCTGCAACAAACACTCAAACTGGACAGTTTTATTTCAATCTCTTGATCTCTCTTCATTCAAAGACTCAATCATGGACACTCTTACGGACAGTTGTGGCTGCTCTGCGTGATGTATTGTTGTCTCTACCTTCTTGCCCTTTGTGCTGTTGTCTGTGCCCAATAATGTTTGTACCATGTTTTGTGCAGCTACCATGTTGTTATGTTGTGTTGCTACCATGGTGTGTTGTCATGTATTGCTGCCTTGCTATGTTGTCTTAGGTCTCTCTTTATGTAGTGTTGTCTCTTGTCAGGATGTGTGTGTTGTCCTATATTTATATTTGATTTACATTTTTAATCCCAGCCTTTTGCCTTTTGGTAGGCCGTTATTGTAAATAAGAATTTGTTCTTAACTGACTTGTCTAGTTAAATAAAAAATAAATAAACATGCAGAAACACTGTTATTAAAAACAATTCCCCAAAAAATCTACCTGCAGTACAGCATAGAGTAAAAAGTTAATTTATCATAATAAAAAAAAAAATTGAGTTGTGACTTCTCATTTAGTTGAGTTAGTACCACATTAACATTTGTAAGGGATAAATGCCGACGTTCTGTTCATTACCTTGGAAATAATGGACGACGCAATCCACCGAGTCCCTTTGCAAAGTTAGTGAAACTGACAGCGTTTTAGCAACATGAAATCTTATTAAAATCTGTTCATATACAGTACCAGTCAAAAGTTTGGGCACACCTACTCATTCAAGGGTTTTTCTTTTGGTTACTACATGATTCCATATGTGTTATTTCATAGTTTGTCTTCACTATTATTCTACGATGTAGAAAATAGTAAAAATTAAGAAAAACACTGGAATTAGTAGGTGTCCATACTTTTGACTGGTACTGTACACCCCCAGGAGGAATATCTCACCGTATTAAAAAAAAAAAAAAATTCTGACAAGCATGCACTTAGATATGGTCATTTTCATAAATTCATAGAATGTTTGGTAATGACGTATAGTAAGGCATGTGACAATTCTATAGCAATATAGAGTGGGAGAACTAACGTGTATTTGAATTAATAGACACTGCAGTAAATAAAACCTAATAAAAACATCTATCTTGTCCAGGACCGGAGTTTACACAGACCGGTGCACCATGGTCAATCAGTGCTACAGTAGGCCTATATGCAAATCATTTTCCACACGGGCTTGCCATCATTCCCTGAGCTGAACTGTCTGTTTACGGGCAGTAGAAACAGTGCGACTTTAGATCATTGATTCGTCAAAAGCCACAAAATACACATGAATGGATTTCTGCAAGTATGTAAATACCACAGGAGTCCTTTTACATATGGGAACTTCAGTCCTATTGATCAAACAACCATGAAAATTGAGGCTCTCTCTCCCTCAGTTGTCTACGCACATCAGAACAACAAGATCGACAACAACTTATGCTAGCCAGAGCGAGATAAGCTAAAATCGAACGAGGGAACATTAGATAAACCCTCTCAAAAATGTATTGTAGATGAGTAGCCAGCCTAGGCTACTGCTCAAATGTTGCTGTAATAGGCATACATGTTTCTCATTTGCATGGTGTTTTGTTGCAGGTTTAGTGTTTTGGTTATTCATTGTCAAGCTTTAACATCTGAAGCCAGACTGCAACATTTTAATAGCCTAGCTAGGACTGTGGCATGTGTCTGTACACTTTCCCTCTGCTGCGCGCTATAAACGGGACACACGAAAGCAGCACAATTGAAGTTGAATTCACTGATGAAAGCATATCAAGCTGTAATTTCATGAAGTAAATGACTCAACTGTTGACTCTATTTATACTCAGTTGTGTGTCCTATTCGGTCCCGCGGGCTTTGTTTGTCATGTGCGCTAGCCTATTAGCCGAGTTCTGACTGACTTGTGATCATTACACCTGCTAGTTTGATTGTATTGACATTCACAGCCTTTGTTACAGTTCACCATTCTGGTTCAAAATATTGAGTCATTGAAACTGAAACAGTGCATCCCGAATGGGTGGAGGCAGCAAACAATATACCAAGCCAGATGTAATTCATACTGAACAAAAATATTAACGCAACATGTAAGGTGTTGGTCCCATGTTTCATGAACTGAAATAAAAGATCCCATTTAATGTTCCATACACACAAAAAGCTTATTTCTCTCAAATAACAAATTTGGTTACATCCCTGTTTGTGAGCATTTGTCATTTGCCAAGATAATCCAACCACCTGATAGGTGTGGCACATCAATAAGCTGATTAAACAGCATGATCATTACACAGGTGCACCTTGTGCTGGGGACAATAAAAGCCTACTCTACACATATTCCACAAATGTCTCACGTTTTGAGGGAAAGTGCAATTGGCATGCTGATTGCAGGAATATCCACCATCATTTTTCTACCCTAAGCCGCCTCTAACGTCGTTTTAGAGAATTTGGCAGTATGTCCAACAGGCCTCAAAACCGCAGAACGCGTATAACCACGCCAGGGACCTCCCCATCCGGCTTCTTCATCTGATGAAACTGTGGGTTTGCGCAACTGAAGAATTTCTGCACAAACTGTCAGAAACCATCTCAGGGAAGCTCATCTGCATGCTTGTCGTCCTCACCAGGGTCTTGACCTGACTGCAGTTGGGTGTCGTAAGTGACTTCAGTGGGCAAATGCTCACATTCGATGGCCACTGGCATGCTGGAGAAGTGTGCTCTTCACAGATGAATTCCGGTTTCAACTTCCGGCGCCGACCAAGATGGCCGCCTCGCTTCGCGTTCCTTGGAAAATATGCAGTATTTTGTTTTTTTATGTGTTATTCCTTACATTGGTACCCCAGGTAATCTTAGGTTTCATTACATACAGTCGGGAGGAACTACTGAATATAAGAGCAACGTCAACTCACCATCGTTCCAACCAGGAATATGACTTTCCCGAAACGGATCCAGTGTTTTGCCTTCCACCCAATACAATGGATCTGATCCCAGCCGGCGACCCTATGCGACGCCGTAAAAGGGGCAAATGTAGCGGTCTCCTGGTCAGGCTTCGGAGACGGGCACATCGCGCTCCACTCCCTAGCATACTACTCGCCAATGTCCAGTCTCTTGACAATAAGGTTGATGAAATCCGAGCAAGGGTAACATTCCAGAGAGACATCAGAGATTGTAACGTTCTCTGCTTCACGGAAACATGGCTAACTCAAGAGACGCTAACGGAGTCGGTGCAGCCAGCTGGTTTCTTCACGCATCGCGCCGACAGAAACATACATCTTTCTGATAAGAAGAGGGGCGGGGGTGTATGCCTTATGATTAACGAGACGTGGTGTGATCATAACAACATACAGGAACTCAAGTCATTCTGTTCACCTGATCTAGAACTCCTCACAATCAAATGTCGACCGCATTATCTACCAAGGGAATTCTCTTCGATTATAATCACAGCCGTATATATTCCCCCCCAAGCAGACACATCGATGGCCCTGAACGAACTTTATCTGACTCTTTGTAAACTGGAAACCACACACCCTGAGGCTGCATTCATTGTAGCTGGGGATTTTAACAAGGCTAATCTGAAAACAAAACTCCCTAAATTCTATCAGCATATCGATTGTGCTACCAGGGCTGGTAAAACCTTGGATTATTGTTATACTAACTTCCGCGACGCATATAAGGCCCTCCCCCGCCCTCCTTTCGGAAAAGCTGACCACGACTCCATTTTGTTGCTTCCAGCCTACAAACAGAAACTAAAACAACAAGCTCCCTCGCTCAGGTCTGTTCAATGCTGGTCCGACCAATCTGATTCCACGCTTCAAGACTGCTTCGATCACGCGGATTGGAATATGTTCCGCATTGCGTCCAACAACAACATTGACGAATATGCTGAGTCGGTGAGCGAGTTCATTAAAAAGTGCATTGACGATGTCGTACCCACAGCAACGATTAAAACATTCCCAAACCAGAAACCGTGGATTGACGGCAGCATTCGCGTGAAACTGAAAGAGCGAACCACTGCTTTTAACCAGGGCAAGGTGACCGGAAACATGACCGAATACAAACAGTGTAGCTATTCTCTCCGCAAGGCAATCAAACAAGCTAAGTCCCAGTACAGAGACAAAATAGAGTCGCAATTCAACAGCTCAGACACAAGAGGTATGTGGCAGGGTCTACAGTCAATCACGGATTACAAAAAGAAAACCAGCCCCGTCGCGGACCAGGATGTCTTGCTCCCAGACAGGCTTAATAACTTTTTTGCTCGCTTTGAGGACAATACAGTGCCACTGACACGGCCCGCTACCAAAACCTGCGGGCTCTCCTTCACTGCAGCCGAGGTGAGTAAAACATTTAAACGTGTTAACCCTCGCAAGGCTGCAGGCCCAGATGGCATTCCCAGCCGCGTCCTCAGAGCATGCCCAGACCAGCTGGCTGGTGTGTTTACGGACATATTCAATCAATCCTTATCCCAGTCTGCTGTTCCCACATGCTTCAAGAGGGCCACCATTGTTCCTGTTCCCAAGAAAGCTAAGGTAACTGAGCTAAACGACTACCGCCCCGTAGCACTCACTTCCGTCATCATGAAGTGCTTTGAGAGACTAGTCAAGAACCATATCACCTCCACCCTACCGGACACCCTAGACCCACTCCAATTTGCTTACCGACCCAATAGGTCCACAGACGACGCAATCGCAACCACACTGCACACTGCCCTAACCCATCTGGACAAGAGGAATACCTATGTGAGAATGCTGTTCATCGACTACAGCTCAGCATTTAACACCATAGTACCCTCCAAACTCGTCATCAAGCTCGAGACCCTGGGTCTCGACCCCGCTCTGTGCAACTGGGTCCTGGACTTCCTGACGGGCCGCCCCCAGGTGGTGAGGGTAGGTAACAACATCTCCACCCCGCTGATCCTCAACACTGGGGCCCCACAAGGGTGCGTTCTGAGCCCTCTCCTGTACTCCCTGTTCACCCACGACTGCGTGGCCATGCACGCCTCCAACTCAATCATCAAGTTTGCGGACGACACCACAGTGGTAGGCTTGATTACCAACAACGACGAGACAGCCTACAGGGAGGAGGTGAGGGCCCTCGGAGTGTGGTGTCAGGAAAATAACCTCACACTCAACGTCAACAAAACAAAGGAGATGATTGTGGACTTCAGGAAACAGCAAAGGGAGCACCCCCCTATCCACATCGAAGGGTCAGTAGTGGAGAAGGTGGAAAGTTTTAAGTTCCTCGGTGTACACATCACAGACAAACTGAATTGGTCCACCCACACAGACAGCGTTGTGAAGAAGGCGCAGCAGCGCCTCTTCAACCTCAGGAGGCTGAAGAAATTCGGCTTGTCACCAAAAGCACTCACAAACTTCTACAGATGCACAATCGAGAGCATCCTGTCGGGCTGTATCACCGCCTGGTACGGCAACTGCTCCGCCCACAACCGTAAGGCTCTCCAGAGGGTAGTGAGGTCTGCACAACGCATCACCGGGGGCAAACTACCTGCCCTCCAGGACACCTAGACCACCCGATGTCACAGGAAGGCCATAAAGATCATCAAGGACAACAACCACCCGAGCCACTGCCTGTTCACCCCACTATCATCCAGAAGGCGAGGTCAGTACAGGTGCATCAAAGCAGGGACCGAGAGACTGAAAAACAGCTTCTATCTCAAGGCCATCAGACTGTTAATTTTTATTTTATTTTACCGTTATTTTACCAGGTAAGTTGACTGAGAACACGTTCTCATTTGCAGCAACGACCTGGGGAATAGTTACAGGGGAGAGGAGGGGGATGAATGAGCCAATTGTAAACTGGGGATTATTAGGTGACCATGATGGTTTGAGGGCCAGATTGGGAATTTAGCCAGGACACCGGGGTTAACACCCCTACTCTTACGATAAGTGCCATGGGATCTTTAATGACCTCAGAGAGTCAGGACACCCGTTTAACGTCCCATCCGAAAGACGGCACCCTACACAGGGCAGTGTCCCCAATCACTGCCCTGGGGCATTGGGATATTTTTTTTAGACCAGAGGAAAGAGTGCCTCCTACTGGCCCTCCAACACCACTTCCAGCAGCATCTGGTCTCCCATCCAGGGACTGACCAGGACCAACCCTGCTTAGCTTCAGAAGCAAGCCAGCAGTGGTATGCAGGGTGGTATGCTGCTGTTAAACAGCCACCACTAACATTTAGCGGCCGCTGCCAACATACTGACTCAACTCCAGCCACTTTAATAATGGGAATTGATGGAAATTATGTAAAAATGTACCACTAGCCACTTTAAACAATGCCACTTAATATAATGTTTACATACCCTACATTACTCATCTCATATGTATATGTATATACTGTACTCTATATCATCTACTGCATCTTGCCATCTTTATGTAATACATGTATCACTAGCCACTTTAAACTATGCCACTTTATGTTTACATACCCTACATTACTCATCTCATATGTATATACTGTACTCTATACCATCTACTGCATCTTGCCTATGCCGTTCTGTACCATCACTCATTCATATATCTTTATGTACATATTCTTTATCCCTTTACACTTGTGTGTTTAAGGTAGTAGTTGTGGAATTGTTAGGTTAGATTACTTGTTGGTTATTACTGCATTGTCGGAACTAGAAGCACAAGCATTTCGCTACACTCGCATTAACATCTGCTAACCATGTGTATGTGACAAATAAAATTTGATTTGATTTGATTTCAATTTTACCGGGCAGATGGCAGACCGTGTGTTTGGTGTCGTGTGGGCGAGCTATGGTTTGGGCAGGCATAAGTTATGGACAATGAACACAATTACATTTTATCGATGAAAATTTGAATGCACAGAGATACCGTGACGAGATCCTGAGGACCATTGTAGTGCCATTCATCCGCCGCTATCGCCTCATGTTTCACCATCATAATGCATGGCCCCATGTCGCAAGAATCTGCACAATTCCTGGAAGCTGAAAATGTCCCTTTTCTTCAATGGCCTGTATACTCACCAGACGTGTCACCCAATGAGCATGCTTGGGATGCTCTGGATTGACGGCGTGTTCCACGCTTGGGATGCTCTGGATCGACGGAGCTGTACGACAGCGTGTTCCAATTCCCGCCAATATCCAGCAACTTCACACAGCCAGTCAAGTTCTTCCACACCAATCTCGAAAAACCATTTCTGTATGTACTTCGTTTTGTGCACGGAGGCATTGTCATGCTGAAACAGGAAAGGGCCTTCCCAAACTGTTGCCACAAAGTTGGAGGCACAGAATTGTCTAGAATGTCATTGTATACTCTAGCATTAAGATTTCCTTTTCACTGAAACTAAGGGCTTTAGCCAGAACCATGAAAAACAGCCCCAGGCCATTACTCCTCCTCCACCAAACTTTACAGTTGGCACTATGCATTGGGGCAGGTAGTTTTCTCCTGGCATCCGTCAAACCCAGATTCGTCTGTCTGACTGCCAGATGGTGAAGCATGATTTATCACTCCAGAGAACGAGTTTCCACGGCTCCAGAGTCGAATGGCGGCAAGTTTTACACCACTCCAGCCGATGCTTGGCATTGCGCATGGTGATCTTAGGCTTGTGTGCGGCTACTCGGCCATGGAAACCCATTTCATGAAGCTCCCGACGAACAGTGCTTGTGCTGACGTTTCTTCCAGAGGCAGTTTGGAACTCGGTAGTAAGTGTTACAGACAATCTTTACACGCTTCAGCACTCGGCGGTTTCCGTTCTGTGAGCTTGTGTGGCCTACCACTTCGCAACCGAGCCGTTGTTTCTCCTAGACGTTTCCACTTCACAATAACAACACTTATAGTTGACTGGGGCAGCTCTAGCAATGCCGAACTGACGAACTGACTTGTTGGAAAGGTGGCATCCTATGATGTTGTCATGTTGAAAGCCACTGAGCTCTTCAGTGTGGGCCAATCTACTGCCAGTGTTTGTCTATGGAGATTGCATGGCTGTTTGCTCGATTTTATACACCTATCAGCAACAGGTGTGGCTGAAATAGCAGAATCCACTAATTTGAAGGCATGCAAAGGCCAAATTGAGCTCCATACCGCGTCGATGTGCGCAGTATAGCTCCGTATAGCTCTGCATTGACATGATTGGTTGATGGTAGGTGGGGGCGGGAGATCCTGTATAAACAAGCTCATTTCCTTGACAACTTTAATCCAATCAACACTAATTATGATTTGGCTGTCCATGGTTCGGATTTCTCTCTCTGTGTGTGTGTGTGTGTGTGTGTGTGTGTGTGTGTGTGTGTGTATGTGTGCGTTCGTTCAAGTAGGAAAACATGTTGACGCACCCTATTTGTAGAGAAACGCCAATGCCATCCTCTCTTTCATGTTGACGAAACAGTCTATGACCGTCATACAGTATTTTAGTTTTTGTTATTGGCTACCTGGCTAAAATGCTTGCTCGCTAGCCTAACTTCCTTTCATGGGCAACAATGACCCAGCTGGTTAACATTAGTCTACTACATTTAGCTAGCCTACATATTGAACTTCCATCATCTCAGGCCAGGGGCACAAAGTATGAATTCATGGTTGGATCAGAATCGCTGTTATAATCATTGGCTAACTAGCTAGCCACCGGAGGTCAGCAACACAACGAGAGGCAACAATTCAATTTTTTTTAATGTCATTTCACATTTTGCTCTCGATTTGATTGGTGTGAAACTCTTTTTGATCAGGCGGCAAGTAGCCTAGTGGTAAGAGCATTGGGCCAGTAACCGAAAGGTTGTTAGATCAAATCCCCAAGGTAAGTGTGTCATTCTGCCCCTGAACAAGGCAGTTAACCCACTGGTCCTTGGCCATCATTGTAAATAAGAATTTGTTCTTAACTGACTTGCCTAGTTAAATAAATAAAAATCAGATGGGCTACAGAGACAGAGGGGCACTGTTTCGCTTGCTTGGGTGCTTTCTCTTGTGAGATACATTCAGCCTCTTGCAAATTGAATGAAAATGATTAAACCCAGAGAGACGAAATATAAATTATTACTATGATAAAAAAAAAAATCTAGGCAAATTTGGGAGACACAAGGCAGTGCATTAAGGCCAATTTATGCTTGATCCGAAAATGTGGTCCGAGGATTTGTATGGAGGGTGTGACGCAATTGCAGAGCCTCCGGAGGCATGCAGAAGCCAAATCAAGGTCCGTACCGCATCATCGTGCACCTCTCAAATTTTGTAACAATGCTGAGGGTCACACCCAGATCTGTTTCACCTGTCTTTGTGATTGTCTCCACCCCCCCTCCAGGTGTTGCCCATCTTGCCCATTATCCCCTGTGTATTTATACCTGTGTTCTCTGTTTGTCTGTTGCCAGTTCATTTTGTTTCGTCAAGCCTACAAGCGGTTTTCCCTCTCTTCCTGTCTCTCACTTGTTGCTGTTTTCTAGTTTTCCCGGAGTTTACCTTTTCTGCCTGCCGTCCTGTACCTTTGCCCCACCTATCTGGATTACTGAGCCAACCAGGACCTCAAGACTACTCTGTGCTGCCTGGTCTCCACCAACCCCACCACCTGGAGCCAGCAGCTTGTGTGGGTGGAATATGCCTGCAACACCCTTCCCTGCTCTGCCACGGGCCTATTGCCATTTGAGTGTTCCCTGGGGTATCAGGCCCCGCTCTTCCCCAAGCAGGAAGAAGAGGTTGGCATACCTTCTGCCCAGATGTTTGTCCGCCGTTGGATCGCCATCGGACTCCGGCTCCCCGGTCTCGGGCAGAAGGTATGGCTATCCACCCGGGATCTGCGACTCCGGGGGGAATCCCGTAAACTCCCCGCGGTTCATCGTCCCGTTTCCCATCTCCAAAAGTATTAGTCCCTCTGCTGTTCATCTTCAGTTGCCCCAAACCCTTCGTATACATCTCACCTTTCATGTGTCCAGAGTTAAACCCATGTCTCACAGCCCTTTGTCTCCTGGTTGATGGTAGGTGGGGGGGTGGTACATCCTATATAAAAACAAACTTACTTTCTTGACTACTTCCTTCACAATAGCTCTGCTCTGCTAAGCGCAAGAAGTAGGATAGCACTGACGTCTGCGGAGGCTGCATCACAGTAAATGCTGTACGGACACTTCAGACGTCAGATTGACCATGCAGTACATGCAGAGCCTTGTACTGACCTCGATTTGGCCTCTGTAAGCCTCCTGAGGCTCCGCAATTGCGTCACACCCTCTGTTCCAGAGCAAGCATAAATTGGCTTTACAGTCACAACCGCTGCAGCCAGAATAACAGAAAAGTAGCTGCATTTTCGTTTAAGATGTTTTCTATTGTCTTTTGTTTGTTTTTATGATTTTTATTTTTTTTGCTTGTATTTTGTATTTATATTTTGCTGTGTGTATTTTCTGTAAATTACGTAATTCAGGACTCATCTGTAAAAGAGACCTTAGTCTCAGTATGAGTCACTGATAAAATAAAGGTTAAATAAATAAATCTAAATGTGGATACCTCCATAACAATGAGCTGATGATGCCCAATTTTGCCTGGCATATAGTGCCTTCTCATCGGGACACACGTTGACACTGTTCATTACGAGGATTGCATATCAAACACTAGGCTAGAAGCTAACCTATTTCTCCCCTATTTGACCGAGATAGTTTGTGTATTGATATGTAGGCTACGTGTGCCTATTTTTATTGATGTAGTTCTGTCCTTGAGCTCTTGTCTATTAATGTTCTGTATTATGTCATGTTTTGTGTGGATCACAGGAAGAGTAGCTGCTGCTAATGGGGATCCTAATATAATACAAAATAGTTTGTTAGCAAACTGAATTCAAAAATATCAGTTGCTGAAAACAGCTTGTCAAACAAAATGTAATGTGGGAGGATTTGACAGTTGGGACCGGAGAAAGTCATGTTCATCATCACTCACCACGTTAGATGCTCCCAAAAAATGTCTTTGCAAAAACAAATCGATTGCTAGCTAGCTATCTACGTTTTTCGTCGTTGGACCTGCGTTTACAATGTATCCAATTTCGTTTTGTGTGGTTGTTGGTTTAACTTTCTGTAACTTTGTAGCAAGTACGGTCTGCATGTGTAAGCACATATTGAGTCATGATTGCAAGGTGTCCGGATATCCTCTTCAACTGTCCTGATATATTTTCCAAATGTCCCTTTATCTGGTTTTATCTGAAATGTCCATTCTAGAATGCCCTCCTAGCCAATCAGAAACGAGTATTCAACAATTCTGTGGTATAAGTAATAATTACTTTTTATTGACTGAGTTCACTTACTAGAAGTATTTGAGTTAAAAATGCCTTGGGGTTTACAATGTAGTATACAGAGTTTGAAATACAAACATGTGGATAGGATGAAAACCGATAGATCAGAAAGTGCTTCCTCAAGCGAGTTTCCATAATGTTTCACATTTGATGAAAACAAGATTATGTTGCAGCCACTATACTACTCTAAGTGTCATGTTGTCATGGATATGAGTCAAAATGGTTGGAATTGTGCCAAACGTTTGTGCACTTTTGATGCCCACACAGCCAAGCGCGCGCGCGTGTGTGTGTGTGTGTGTGTGTTATGAGTCATATGACACATTGACACTACATAACCTTACCATTCATAACAACTTGTCTAACCATCCAATGATAATAAGCACAATGTGTCCCCCCAACATCAATCTTCTGCTCAGTCAAGATAAAAGGAGGATTGTTTGAGGATGAAACCATGGGAAGATTATGATTTCAAACAGCAGGGACAGTTATGCTTATGTTGGTGCAGAGCTATGCCTCATTTGCTGTAAGATTTATGATATATCTGTCTGATATTGGATTCTCTAATAGTTTTTTTCCCCCCAGTCTTCTGTGTACGTAAATGGTATATAACAACATATACAATATTAAACAATATAAACAATATTAAAAGGTGCATAAACAGAATTATTAGGTTATTAAACATAGTTACCATTTTCCTATGTAATTACTTAGAAATACCCTTGTTATTTGTTGTGGTGCTGGCAAAGCCATAAACGGATGTTGAAATGTGAGAAATAAGGGTAGGCCTATGCTAATACACGTACTGCACCAAAGCCACACTAAGAGAGGTACTTAACTGAGTATTCACCCACAATGGTTCTCGGTGTCAGTGGTATACAAAACAACAGACCTGTGTTCATAGAGTATTGTCATGGTTTCTCCTGGCACAAGAGGGTGGCAGAGACCACCCTAGAGACCTTTATTGTACTCAGGTGTGTCTTATTTCATGATTGTTTCCCCTTTAAGAGAGGTGTGTTTTCTGTTTCCTTTTGTTAGTTCTTGAATTCAGTTTCCTATGTTTCCCCCATGTGAGTTTTGAGTGCTAGTGTTTGTTGTTTTTGATTAAATATATATAAAAATGCAAAAATGTCAGCCTGTTTTTGCTTTGTCATTATGGGGTATTATGTGTAGATAAATGAGGGGGGGGGACAATTTAATCCATTTTAGAATAAGGCTGTAGCGTAAGAAAATATGGAAAACGTCAAGGGGTCTGAATACTTTCTGAATGAATTGTATGTATGTGTATACATACGTATGTTTGTGTGTATACGTGTGTGTATGTACAGTGCATTCGGGAAAATATTCAGACCCCTTGACTTTTTGCATATTTTGTTACGCTACAGCCTTATTCTAAAATGTATTAAATAGTTTTTTCCCCTTATCAATCTACACGATACCCTATAAAGACAAACCAAAAACAGGTTTTAGAAATGTTTGCAAATTTATACAAAATAAACCCTTTACTCAATACTTTGTTGAAGCACCTTTGGCAGCAATTACAGACTTGAGTCTTCTTGGGTATGACGCTACAAGCTTGGCACACCTGTATTTAGGGAGTTCATCCCATTATTCTCTGCAGATCCTCTCAAGCGCTGTTGAGTTGGATGGGGAGCTTCACTGCTCAGCTATTTTCAGGTCTCTCCAGAGATGTCCGATAGGGTTCAAGTCCGGGCTCTGGCTGGGCCACTTAAGGACATTCAGAGACTTGTCCCAAAGCCACTCCTGCATTGTCTTGGCTGTGTGCTTAGTGTCGTTGTCCTGTTGGAAGGTTAACCTTTTCCCCAGTCGGAGGTCCTGGGTGCTCTGGAGCAGGTTTTCATCAAGGAACTCTATGTACTCTGCTCCGTTCATCTTTCCCTCGATCCTGACTAGTCTCCCAGTCCCTGCCGCTTAAAAACATCCCCAGAGCATGATGCTGCCACCACCATCCTTCACCGTAGTATTGGTGTCAGGTTTCCTCCAGATGGGAAGCTTGGCATTCAGGCCAAAGAGATCAATCTTTAAAAAAAAAAAAATGTAAATTTCACCTTTAATTTAACCAGGTAGGCTAGTTGAGAACACGTTCTCATTTACAACTGCGACCTGGCCAAGATAAAGCAAAGCCGTTCGACACATAGAACAACACAGTTATACATGGAATAAACAAACATACAGTAGAAAAAGTCTATCTATATACAGTGTGTGTGCAAATGAGGTAAGATAAGAGGTAAGGCAATAAATAGGCCATGGTGGCGAAGTAATTACAATATAGAAATTAAACACTTGAATGGTAGATGTGCAGAAGATGAATGTGCAAGTAAAGATACTGGGGTACAAAGGAGATAAATAAATAGAGTATGGGGATGAGGTAGTTGTCACGCCCTGACCTTAGTTCCTTTGTTATGTCTCTATTTTTGGTTTGGTTATGGCATGAGTTGGGGTGTGCATTCTATGTTTTTGTTCTATGTTTTATATTTCTATGTGTTTGGCCGAGTGTGGTTCTCAGAGGCAGCTGTCTATCGTTGTCTCTGATTGAGAACCATACTTAGGTAGCCTCATCCCACCTGTGTTTTGTGGGTTGTTGTTTCCTGTTGTGTGTCTGCACCAGCCAGAACTGTTTCGGTCGTTATTCTTTGTTATTTCAGTGTTCATTTAATAAATATGGACACGTACCACGCTGCACCTTGGTCCTCTCCTTCCAACAACCGTTACAGTAGTTGGATGGGCTATTTACAGATGGGCTATGTACAAGGTGTAGTGATCTTTGAGCTGCTCTGCCAGCTGGCGAGGGAGATATGAGTCTCCAGCTTCAGTGATTTTTGCAGTTCGTTCCAGTCATTGGCAGCAGAGAACTGGAAGTAAAGGTGGCCAAAGGGGCGACCAGTGAAATATACCTGCTGGAGCACGTGCTATGGGTGGGTGCTGCTATGGTGACCAGTGAGCTGAGATAAGGCGGGACTTTACCTAGCAAAGACTTGTAGATGACCTGGAGCCAGTGGGTTTGGCGACGAGTATGAAGCGAGTGCCAGTCAACGAGAGCGTACAGGTCGCAGTGGTGGGTAGTATATGGGGCAGTGGTGACAAAACAGATGGCACTGTGATAGACTGCATCCAATTTGTTAAGTAGTGTTGGAGGCTATTTTGTAAATTACGGTAGGATGGTCAGTTTTACGAGGGTATGTTTGAGTGATGGATGCTTTGTTGCGAAATAGGAAGCAAATTCTAGATTTAATTTTGGATTGGAGATGCTTAATGTGAGTCTGGAAGGAGAGTTTAGTCTAACCAGACACCCAGGTATTTATAGTTGTCCACATATTCTAAGTCTGAACCGTCCAGAGTACTGATGCTGGATGGGCGGGCAGGTGCGGGCAGTGATCGGTTGAAGTGCATGCATTTAGCTTTACTTGCATTTAAGAGCATTTAAGAGCAGTTGGAGGCCACGGAAGGAGAGTTGTATGGCATTGAAGCTCGTCTGGAGGTTAGTTAACAGTGTCCAAAGAAGGGCCAGAAGTATACAGAATGGTGTCGTCTGCGTAGATGTGGATCAGAGAATCACCAGCAGCAAGAGAAACATCATTGATGTATACAGAGAAGAGAGTCGGTCCGAGAATTGAACCCTGTGGCACCCCCATAGAGACTGCCAGACGTCCGGACAACAGGCCCTCCGATTTGACACACTGAACTCTATCAGAAAAGTAGTTGGTGAACCAGGCGAGGCAATCATTTGAGAAACCAAGGCTGTTGAGTCTGCCAATAAGAATGTGGTGATTGACAGAGTCGAAAGCCTTGGCCAGGTCGATGAATACGGCTGCACAGGATTGTCTCTTATCGATGGCGGTTATGATATCTGTCACGCCCTGGCCTTAGTATTCTTTGTTTCTTTATTATTTTAGTTAGGTCAGGGTGTGACATGGGGAATGTATGTGTTTTTGTATTGTCTAGGGGTTTGTATGGTATATGGGTCAGCGTCTTGTCTAGGTGTTTGTATGTCTATGGCTGCCTAGATTGGTTCTCAATTAGAGGCAGCTGTGGTTCATTGTCTCTAATTGAGAGCCATATTTAAGGCAGTCATAGGCATTGGGGTTTTGTGGGTAATTGTCTATGTTGTACGTTTGTAGCTTGTGTGTGCACTTACGTTTATAGCTTCACGATCGTTTGTTGTTTTGTTTCGTTTTGTTATAGTGTTCGTTGCGTGTTTTTTCCTTTCTCGAAATAAAGAGAATGTATTTTGCACACGCTGCGCCTTGGTCCTCTCTCTCACCCATAGACGATCGTGACAATATCGTTTAGGACCTTGAGCGTGGCTAAGGTGCACCCATGACCAGCTCTGAAACCAGATTGCATAGTGGAGAAGATACGGTGGGATTCGGAATGGTCGGTAATCTGTTTTGTTAACTTGGCTTTCGAAGACCTTAGAAAGCAGGGTAGAATAGATATAGGTCTGTAGCAGTTTGGGTCTAGAGTTTCCCCCTTTGAAGGGGATCTCAGACGATACGAAAGAGATGTTGAACAGGCTAGTAAAAGGGGTTGCAACAATTTCGGCAGATCATTTTAGAAAGAGAGGGTCCAGATTGTCTAACCCGGCTGATTTGTAGGGGTCCAGATTTTGCAGCTCTTTCAGCTATCTGGAATTGGGTGAAGGAGAAATGGGGGAGGCTTGGGCGAGTTGCTGTGGAGGGTGCAGGGCTATTGACCGGGGTAGGGGTAGCCAGGTGGAAAGCATGGCCAGCCGTAGAAAAATGCTTTTTGAAATTCTCAATTATAGTGGATTTATCGGTGGTGACAGGGTTTCCTAGCCTCAGTGCAGTGGGCAGCTGGGAGGAGGTGCTCTTATTCTCCATTGACTTTACAGTGTCCCAGAACCTTTTTCTGTTCCTGGTTCTACATTTTTTGAATGGAGCATGCTTAATTAAGATGGTGAGGAAGGCACTTCTGAAGAATAACCGGGCATCCTCTACTGACGGGATGAGGTCAATATCCTTCCAGGACACCCGGGCCAGGTCAATTAAAAAAGGCCTGCTCGCTGAAGTGTTTTATGAAGCGTTTGACAGTGATGAGGGGTGGTCGTTTGACCGCAGACCCATTACGGATGCAGGCAAGGAGGCAGTAATCACTGAGATCTTGGTTGAAAACAGCAGAGGTGTATTTGAAGGGCAAGTTGGTTAGGATGATATCTATGAGGGTGCCCGTGTTTACAGCTTTGGTGTTGTACCTGGTAGGTTCATTGATAATTTGTGTGAGATTGAGGGCATCAAGCTTAGATTGTAGGATGGCCGAGGTGCTAAGCATGTCCCAGTTTAGGTCACCTAGCAGCATGAGCTCTGAAGATAGATGGGGGGCAGTTCACATATGGTGTCCAGAGCACAGCTGGGGGCAGAGGATGGGTTATAGCAAGCGGCAACAGTGAGAGACTTGTTTCTGGAAAGGTGGATTTTTAAGAGTCTTGGTTTCATCAGAGCAGAGAATCTTGTTTCTCATGGTCTGAGAGTCCTTTAGGTGCATTTTGGCAAACACCAAGCGGGCTGTCATGTGCCTTTTACTGAGAAGTGGCTTCCGTCTGGCCACTCTACCATAAAGGCCTGATTGGTGTAGTGCTGCAGAGATGGTTGTCCCTCTAGAAGCTTCT